>NC_041717.1:14305089-14605089 GCF_900700375.1 Denticeps clupeoides | reverse complement strand
GGATCTATTGTGATCTCCTCATAGTCCGAACTGGAACGGAAAGCATAATTAAGAAATCTGCAAACGACATACTTTTGAAAAGTCTCAATATCCGATATACAATATGAAATATTTAAATTAGATCTCACTTTTGGATGTAGATTAGGATGCCCAGCATGTACTGGTCCACTTCTAGCCCCTCCAAGAGAGCAGTTTTACTGCAAGAGACAAAGATATCTTCAACATCTTTTCTATGCATAATATATTTATGTACATCAGATGAATTTAAATGCAAACGTTTAGGAAGAAGTTCTTGAAAAAATATTGTTAAAAAAAAAAAAAAAAAAAAAAAAAAAAAAACACCTACGGTCTAAGATGCAAGCAATATTATTAATGTCAAAATAGATCAAATATTGATTTACTGTTTATCACGGAATTTCATTATTTCATGAGGATGACATACTGTGTATAGAAAAACAATATTGTTTGCCATCTGTAGACTTTTGGTTGCATTCGTTCGTTTACAGAATTGGGAGAAACCAACTCCCAGTCGTATAGATATCAACTGTTTTGTTTGCACAGTACTGTATATGCTGTTTGATTTTATCCCTTGCCCACCATTATTTAAAAAAAGGCACTAGAAAGGCACTGAATGCCCCAAAATATAACTAACCAAAACTTTTATTAGTCACACCTCATTTTTAATATTTAAGGCTGTAATTTAATATCAAAGGCTATAACTGCAGCATTTGAGCTCAGTGTTAAGGGGAGTGTGATAACTCACTTGCACACAGGGCAGCGCCAGGTTCCCCTTTCACAGTTCAGCTGTAGGTACGACTCCAAATCGAAACACTGGTCAACATGAAAATCGTTTTACCAATCAGCTTACATTTCTGTGACGCAACACACACACAAATTTGTGATGAATTAAGTATGCACTCACCTGTATGTGTCTGCAGTCATGACCACGTGCCGGCAGCTGGATGCGTCGGAATGTGATTGGGCACAGTAGGGACACCCTGATGGCCGTTTGCTCAACTCCATCCTCTCCATTTAGGCCTGCTGTGCCCGGAATTGTACCACTGCTAAAATTCCTCTTAACTGTGTAAGAAAAACATACATATACATTCTCTTCTCCTATCCACTTTTCCCCACAGAACTCTATTGATAAAAAAAAAATATATATATATATGAGATGAGACTATAAGGGTTGTGTTGTCATGGAAACGCACTTTTTGCAAGGCACTGCTCGGCAGGCAGCAGCCTCTTCTTCATCAGACCCTGGAGCACAGACTGTACAGAGGGCCTGTGTACCAGCTGCAGCACAAAGAGGTGGGACTGCAGAGAGGGCAGAGGGCGAGACGAAAACATCAACTTCACTGAGTTCACCTGAGGCGTTCACCCACAATCTCATCTCTCAGAGTAGGGTGAAGTGCTCACACAGCAGCAGGCGGAGACAGTGATCTGGATGGTGTTGCGTCCAGGCTGACAGACAGTCTTCAGGTATAGAGGCTTGTGTGATGTCTTATTGTCTCCACGTTCAATAGTAAGGGGAGTGGCATTAACGCTCACCTGTTTGGAGACATTTAGTTAAAATACAGATTAAGACAAAATATATAAAGAACCCACTACACACACACACACACACACACACACACACACACACACACCTGCACAGAGGCTGGCCAGTTTGTGTTCATCTGTCGATCCTCATGATGATAGCATTTGAACTGAAGCTCAAGATCTGGCCTGTGAATAAGCACACAAAAACACAAACACATGCAAAACTAAACTCAGTAATGAACTGATTTCATGAGTTTACATGCACTTCTGGCATTTTTTTTTTTTTTTTACCAAACACAAATAAAAAGTGCATATTCATAATCCAGAAAAGGAAACAAAGACATTGAGAACATGGCAAACAGACCTCATCATAAGTGTCTTGTAGACAGAGTCCCTCAGCTGGTAGACATGATTGCTGACGGCCAGGTTGTGTTCCAGCCGGAATGGTTCCAGTACCACTCCATCCCTCACGGGGAACGTCAGCCGCAGCTCATCCATCTGACTGGCTGCAGAGGTGTGAATGAAACGAACGTAGCCAGACAAGGGCCATATATACTTGTTAAATTTACACCCGTTAAAAGTAGTTTGTTTGCACTGAAACTATTTGTATTAGCAAAATACTGAGCAAATCTTGAAATCAGGAAGTGCTCTTGCGAATAGAATATGCACTTGCACAAACAAATTATTTAGGCAATAATATAACCAGCACTGGCAGAAAAATATTTGCTCACATATCCACCAATCAGATTTTGCTAGCCAATCAGGTTGGTAGTAGCCTAGTGGATAACACACTCGCCTATGAACCAGAAGACCCAGGTTCAAGTCCAACTTATAACTATTGTGTCCCTAAGCAAGACACTCAACCCTAAGTTGCCCCAGGGTGACTGTCCCTGTAACTACTGATTTTAAGTCGATCTGGATAAGGGCATCTGATAAATGCCGTAAATGTAAACGTAGGTAAGATAACAAATCCTGGCACTGATGACGACAAAGGCGCCAGAGTACAACATTACTGGCAATAAAGTGAGTAATCAGAAGGGGCTGGTGAATTCATTTTTAAATAAATGTGACTTAAACAAACCTCATGGGCTGGTTCTGACTACTTGTCATCTTGCCATAATGTTGTTCTCTGGCACCTTTGTCATCCTCTGCACCAGGATGTGTTATCTTACCTGCAGCTTTGTGATTGGCTATAAAAACAATTAATCTGATTGGTGGATATGCGAGCAAATCTTTTTCTGCCAGCACTAGGCAATTTAGTTCCAAAATGATTTGTATGTGCAAGTGTGAATTCACACTCGCAGGTTGTTACTTGCAAGCACTTGGATAAAGCAAACTTTATTTTTTCACAGGTGTAAATTGAAAAGCACACACACACACACACATTCACACATATATGGAACTATTCTGGCTCAGTAGAAATACTTCCAGTTCCAGTTCTTACCTGCAGGGGGAGGAGGCTGCAGGGTGTTGATGTTGGGCTTGATGTCAGGCAGGAAGGGTGATTTGACGTCATGGCCAGGGGACATGTAGGGGGGCATGGTGCTGCTTGGGGTCATTGGAGGGGTGGGGTTTCCTGGCAGCGGAGAGCTGGGGTAACCAGGCAACGCCCTGCCAGACTGGAAAAGTAAGAGAAACAAAAAATAACTTATTTAAATTGAAGTTACTGTGGGTGACAGGGGTGAAATGAGCAAAGGCCTGTGAGAATCTAACCTGATTAAAGGAGTTGTACGGCCCTCCAGGTCCCCCTCCTGCTAGGGAATTTAAAGATGCATTTCCTGGTCCATTAAACTGATCTGCCTGCAACACAAGCATTTTGACATTATGTCATAATAAATCTCTTCTGGACCACAGGGTGCTTCATAAGTGATACATAAATCCTATTTACGTGCCTAAGAAATCCAACACTAGACATACCTTAAAGTACTGCCCAGGATTTCCTGGACCAGGAGGGTACTGGCCCATGTTGCCAGGTTGTTGGACAGTCATTTTGTGCCCCTGATAGGAGGGTGAGGTGGAAGACTGTTGGGGGCCAGGGCCATGGTACTGCATGGGCTGTCCAGGGTAAGGGCCGGAGCCGGAGCCTGGGCCATAAGGAGGTCCAGGATAGCCCTAAAGAAAAGGAAGAGAAAGATACGCCCATATTTAAAATGAAAACATTCTCATAAACATGCAACAAATAAGGAAAACAACAAATGAAATTGATTAAATTATTCATACAGATTGGAATTATTTTTAAGGCATTTGGCAGAATTCCAACGTTTCCTTATGGCCATTTACATCATTTACATGATCATATCGGGATTCGAACTGGCAAACTTCTAATTACAGGTCCACTTCCTTAACCACTAGGCCTCCACTCCAATGTGAATTATGTGAAACTCTGCACAAATTTGTCATAAAATGTGATCTGATCTTCCAAGTCCAACAACAGACACATTCTGCTACAACTAATACCACAAATCATTATGTTTTCATGTTTTTATTGAAAAAGTAAGTGACACCTTGGATTTAACAACTGGTTGACCCTACTTTGGCAGCAATAACCCTAACCATTTCCTGTAGTTGCAGATCAGACCTGTACAACAGTTAGGGGTAATTCTTGACCAATCCTCTTTACAGAACTGTTTAAGTTCAGCAATATTCTTGGAATGCTTGGGCGTGAATCACATTTTTGAGGTCATGTCATAGCATCTCAAACGAGTTGAGGTCAGGACTGGGCAAATCTAGAAGGCGCATTTACTTCTATGCTTTGGGTAGAAGCATAGTCCTGTTGCATCACCCATCTTCTGTTAAGCTTAATTTGGAGGACAGATGGCCTTAAGTTCTCCTGCTAAATTCCTTGATAAAATTTATAATTCATTTTTCATTTGATTAGCAATCTCCCCATGGCCAGCAAAGCAGCCCCAATCCATGATGCCCGCTTGCACCATACTTCACAGTAGTGATGAGAGTTTGATGGTGTGCTTTGCCTGTTTTTCTCCAGTGTTGTGTAGGTCTTTCAAACAACTCAACTTTGGTTTCATCTGCCCACAGAATATTTTGCCAGTAGAGCTGTAGAACATCCAGGTGCTATTTTTGCAAACATGCAGCAATGTGCTTTTTTGGCAGCAGTGGCTTCCTTCATGGTGTCCTCCCATGAACTCCATTCTTGTTTAGAGTTTTATCGCCAACAACAATGCTCTTGCAGACATCTTTGCAGAACAACCACTCCTAGGGAGACTTGTAACAGTGTTGAACTTCTCCATTTATAGATTTTTTGTTTTACCATGGACTAATAAACAGCAATGCTTTTGGAGATTTAACCCAGCTTTATGCAAGTCAACAATTTTTAATCATGGGTCAATCTGGCAATGCTTTTTGAGAAAAGCAAACTCAAACTGGTGTGTTTTTCTTTATAGAGAATCTCCAGGTTGTCGGACTCCTGTCTCCAATTAGCACATGGAGATGTTATTAGCCTGTTGTTGTGACTTCAGATCACATTTTGGGGCAGTGGTGGCCTAGCGGGTAAGGAAGCGGACCCGTAATCAGAAGGTTGCCAGTGCCACTGAGCAAAGTGCCATCCTTGCACAGTGCTCCATGGGTGCATTTCATGGTAGACATCACATTTCACTGTGTGCACAGGGTGCTGTGTTGTGAATCACTTTAATTTTATGACCAATTTGTGCAAATTCCAAAGGATCACATGCTTTTTCTTGCAACTGTACAAATAATTCAGACAAGCAATTACTGATTATAAGTAGGCCTACACTAGAGCGGTATTTGCATGGCAGAGAATACAATGTGAAAAATTATGATCAGTCTTAAAATTGTTAACCAGTATTGTGGACTTACCTCAGAGCTATAGGGTCGTTTGAGGCCCTGTGGGAGTCTTGGGGGTCCCTGTTGCCCAGCCGCGTATCCTGGATGCTGCGGCATTCTCTGTCCCTGTGCAGCGTACATGGGAGCCATGGAGGGAGGTCGTGAGGGACTCATAGTTGATGGGGCCATCCCAGGAGGGCATCGGGAGCCAGCGTGGGGCATGAACTGAGAGCCAAAGTGCCCAGGACCACCCATCTGAGGATTGCAAAAGTCTCCTTATATTCTCTTCATAAGACTTAATTATTGATATGAATTGATTTAACAAAATATAATCCCTAGACCTTTTTTGTTTTTTTTGCTAGAGTTCACAAGGTTTACCGGACTGTTCCAGTGCTGAGAGCTGTCACGTACATGCAGGAAATGTGCATGAGTGTTTGTTAACCCTACAGGAAGTTGTGTGTATGTGGTGGGCAGACTGCATTGTATTAAGTTACAGGAGTATTTGAAGAATCTAAGCTGCCTGTTGAAATGTGGAGCATGCCGGTCAGTACAAACAAATGACACATGTAAAAGTCTGAGTGACCTGAAAATGCAATTGTTAGAAACCAAGTGACCTTTCATTTACCCGGTAGTTTCCCCATATGGCCACTTCAAACTAATGGTTAAGAAACATTCACACAGGGTGAGTACATCAATAAATGAAATGACTGCTCAAGCAGACTATATAATCACAGGCTTCCTTCTACAAATGCATTTGTATGAGAAAAAACAAAAGGCAATAAGCCACAAAAGGTTATTGGTCACACAGGGTGCATTATGGTATAATGAGAGGGTTAGACCATAATGCACATTGAAATATTTTTAGCTATTCAGAAACAACCAATATATATCCAATCTAATTTCATGTTTTTAAGGAACATTGTGCTACACATATATATTCCTTAAAATAAAAAAAGTTTTAAAATAAATTAAATGCAAAATAAATAGTAATAATAGTAAGTAAAAAGTATGCTTCTGTCCAAGCGAAAACAACTCAATTGGTGCACCACAGATGAGGAAAGGAAACATCCGTTACCTGGCCATAACTCATTTCCTGGTTCTGCTTCTCCTGTATAGCAGCGACGGCCGCTGTGGCAGTGGCAGTTGCTGTGGCAGCCGCAGCCGCGACAGCGGCAGCAGCTGCAGCCTGGGTGAAGTCTGCCTGCTGTCGGGCCCCATGGGGGGGCATGCCCATAGAGCCACCTCCGCTTCCCGGGTAACTAAGGAAACTTTTTTTTTTTAATCACCTTGACAGAAAAAGTGTCTGTGTGGCATTTGGGTTAATGCATTTTGAGAAAATCAAAAACAGGAGGGCAACCTGAATGATATTGGCTACAAGAAGTAAATGTAGTTGCGCTATAGGTTAAACCAATATATAAGTAGCACTAAGCACATGTAAGCACTAACTGTGATGGACCTAAACTAATTAACATCGAAAAACAAATAAAGAAATGAGTTCAAACTGCATAAAGACTTACAATTTTACTGAAAACTGCTCACCTGCCACCAAAACCTGGCCCTGTTGGGTAACCTCCCCCTGGCCGTCCATAGACTCCCTGCTGCATGTATCCTTTGTTAGGGTCAGGGCAACCCTGCTGCCCCATGAACTGAGCAGAGTTCATGCCAGGGCCGCCGCTCGGCATAATGGAACCGCCCGTCTGATTTCCCCCCGGACCCACAGGAGTGCCCAAAACCTACAGTGAATTAATAAAAAAGTTAATAAATGGTAGCATTATTAAAAATATACTACATAAATGTTAAATATCGCTACCAAGTGTAAATTCTATTAAGAGACCTGCAAAAAGGAGCACAACAAATCTACTGACAATCAAATTAACAGAGGAGTTTTGGCTCATTACCTGACTGGGCGAAGTATTGCTCACACCCCACACTGTGGTTACCACAGAGAGGGACCCCGTTGGCTGATTAGCTTGCTGTTGCCAGGACACAGGGTCATACGGGTAGGAGCAGTCACTGTAGGGAACAAATCAGTTCTCCAAATCAGCATTGTCTCTGAGCAAGAAAACAACATTTCAGCATTCAAATGCACAGTTGTAGTGTAACATTGTAGTGAAAAGTGCCCTGAATAAAGTACACAGTACAGTATACAATAAAATTGTAGAGAAATTCTAAGGGACTGTATTGGTCCAAATGCAAGACTGCTTTGAATGGTAGAGAGTAGTAGGGCCCTATGATTTCTGCAATGCAGAAGACACGAAATCAAACATATAAAATGAAAACACGTTTCCTGTTGAGGTGGGACTTTCGCACACACAAACGCAATGTAAACGTGCAGTCAGCTAAGGTGAAGAGGCTATCAACCAAGAACCACAACTTGGTTTTATTAACGTGGGTCCAGTTAACTTTTTTGTATTCCTGGTCTTGCCAATGTTTATTTATTTAATGTGTTTTTTGTTTATTTCAAATGTGAAAAGCTTATTTTACAAATGGAACAATGTGTAATATTTACATGTACATGGTTTACAAAAGCAAAGAGTAAATGCCCAAGCACTTTCTTGTACAGTGATTAAATGTGATTTGGGGAAATTCTCTGGAAAATGAAACCTAAACGCTAAAAGAAATTCTGTAATATATTAGCTCTTTTTTTCGTCCTAAAATGTCTGAGTACCTATCTTACAATGTAATACATTATTTAATTTCAATATCTGAAATTTGAAACATGGTTTGTTTTCACGATGTCAATTTTTAAAATAAAGCAAATTACCATAACTCCAGTTTATATATGAAAGTGAAGTGATTGTCATTGTGATAACTGCAGCACAGCACACAGTGACACAACGAAATGCGCCCTCTGCTTTTAAACCATCACCCTTTGTGAGCAGTGGGCAGCCATGAGAGTTCAATGCAACTATGCAACACGGTTTAACTTAGGCTATGATATGTTACACTTAACAGCACTCGTGTAGTGACATTGTTGCATCACACCATCTTGGTCATTTTAGTGGCATATATTGGTATTGTATAAACATTATTTTATTGAAGTGTTGCAGATTTGACACCCATTAAACACTGAAATATTTGGTGCAATAGTTCTGTTCATAGTTCCAACCACTAGTTACGGGGCTAAAGTAACTTGTGTTATCAAAATGTCCCATGAATCACGTAAAGAATATTATTTTTTTCTCCCATCCACTGCATAATCACACAGTTTTTAGGTGAACAAATACACTTATAACTGAAAATATGGGGGGAAAAAAGGGAATTTAGGAAAAAATAAAAGTAATTTCATTGGGCCCTAGAGTAGGGTGGATGTACTTTGCAGAGTTCCTGGTGAAATTTTATTTAGAAAAAGTGCATGTTATTATATAATTAAAAAAAAAAAAATTCTACATCAATTCAAGATCCTACTTTTGCATTACATGTTTTACACTGATGTTGGTGTGGCAGTTCTAATGACTGTTGAAGCCATTTAAATCTTTCTTTGAAATTCTGTGTCTGCCTTAAAACTACCTCTAACCTCAGCTTCCGCTCCCTTTCTGCAAACCAGAAGTCATAAAACGTTCCCAGAACAAAACAACGATAGAAGTCCAGTGCAGCAAATGGATTTTGATCATTACACATGCAAGTTGGTTTGCAAAGCTGCTAAAGATGCTATGAAGCTAAAATCTTAAAATAAATGCAATTAAAATGTATTTTTAACATCTCATAGCAATGAATATGGGTTACAGCTGAACTGTAACAGTCTGAGAAACCATCTCTTTCCTTTTTGTGGTTTTCCTCTTTACCTCTGATTGGTTGAATTCTCCATGTTATATACTGATGATGATGATTGGTGTTTCTATGTGCTCTCACATCTCTGAGGGATGTCTGATGGCCACTTAGTTATAATGACCATTCATAATCTTTGGAACTGAGCATGAATTTAAAAACGGAGCTAGATACTGTCTGGACCCTTCAGTTTCAAAGGTTTGACAGGTGTTGACAAAATAAATAAAAATCAGACTTGGTAGATTAACTACACTGAGAGTCTGCAATTTTCTGCTGTAGTGCATGTGGGACCTATATGTTCATTTCAAAGTTAATATAAATTATTAGTATAAAAAGTCTGATTTGCTGTATTGAATTTTAATTACAAACATTATTTTCAAAAACTTACATTAGTTGTGATTTGAATATTGTGAAAATGTAATATTCAAATAAGTTCTGTTATTTCATGCCTAACAAATCAACATTAAATCATATTTAATTGAATGTGTAATGGAAACAGCATTTATGAAGTTTTCCATGTTAAATTACTGTAACAAACTACCATTTTCACTTATTGAGATATGCTTTGTTATTCTAGTGTCAGACAGAGATGGTATGGGTACCTGTGTGGTGTCGAAGGCAGCCCAGGTTTCATGGAGTTGATGGGGATCATTGGAGGGGATAGGGGTTTGAAACAAACCCCAACAAAACACTCCTCAACCTACAGGCGGCCTGTAATGAAAAAAAAAAATTAGAGACAGCTCACCTGAAATCAATGGGTTCCAGAATGTCTGTCACTTTGGACAAACCTTCCATCTGTACCTCCCCCCAGTCCACCATGTAATATGGTGTCCACTTCATGTTTATTAAATGGACACACAGATGCACTTCATTCCCTGTATCCATCCATGTACTCAGAGCAATACTATTGTTTGGCAAATTTGCTTCTAACAGCAGTGTCTTCCACCCACCCCCACACCCCCAATCTCTCCATCAGTATTTCACCAGAGAGATTTGGGTCAGTCAATCATCCCATTAGGATGAATGGAGAGTAAGAAAGGAAGGACAGCAATGTATAGCATGGAAAACAGTGACAGCAAGCGCTATAAAGGGCTGTCTCATTATGGAAACATTTCTGAATAGTTAACTTATCAATTCAAGTTATAAAATAATAGAACACTCCGGTAATTTGGTCCAATTAGACCAAGAGTTTGTTTTACTTCTTATGTTCTAAATGTTTTACTTGTATTTGTTCTTAGCTGTCCATTTTATGTACACATTACCTTGTACAGCACCTTGGTCAAATGGTTGTTTAAAGGTGCTCTATAAATAAACTGAACTTGACTAAAATGTTCATAGATTCTATGTTAATGGACATTTAAGTGAATTTTTTGAAGAACAAAGCCCCCCTCCCTATATTTACATTCATGGCATTTACCAGAAGCCATTATCCAGAGCAACTTACTATCAGTGGTTACAGGGACAGTTCCCCTGGAGACACTTAGGGTAAAGTGTCTTGCTCAGGGACACAAAGGTAGTAAGTGGGGTTTGAACCAGTGACACACAGTTCTCCCACTTCAGTCCTGGTGGAATAACAAAGCAGAGAGCCAGCACTCAGCAGACCAGCTATTCAGATTAGCCAAAGGAGGTAACAGGGTCTTTAAAGCCTGTGGTAGTAAAAGAGCAAACAATCCCCTATTCAACACATCACACCACTGTCACAGACCAACCCTCCCCCTAAACGAGCTTCACACCAACCCTGTTGGCCCAGTCAACACATTGGTTAGTTCACGAGTCACATTCTTCTATGTGATATCCCAACCCATTCAATCTCTACCTTCTATGATGACCTGCGGTAGCTCTACTTTAATTTGACACCATTTCTACCACATTCCACTTTTAATTTAGCCTTTTTCAGCCTATGAAACTCTTCATTATACCATATTTTTAGCTTTTCCCAGTAATTTCCTCCTACTCCTGCTCTGAGCCTCCTGGACTATGCTAACATGATCAAGATATAGTGTCTAGTTTTGCCTGAGGTCTGTTTTTATTCTATTTGAGCTTTGTGACTTGTTATTTGCAGACACAGCCTTGGCTATGCTTGTCCAAGAAACTCCATTCCATCTACTGGTTCACTCACATCTCAATGGAAGAGTATAGAGCTATTCAATAATAAAAAATAAAAAAAATCCACAGATTAAACCTGTCAAGCTACTACTGACACACATGGCTAACATACCCCTTTTCCACTGCTCTGGTTCCAGTGCCGGTTCCCAATTTTGGAACCTGGGCCACACTTTTCCAAAAAAAACTATTGGTGCCGGTGCCCTAAAACAAGCCCCTAAAATGTGCTGGTCTAGTACCGAGAATCTGTGATGTGATGAGCAGTGGGTGGAGTGATTGGTGGCTGTAGAAGAGAAAATGGTGGCATGCCAAAGTATGGCAACGTGGAGCACTGAAGAAATTAAAGCGCTTCTAACTATTTGGCTGTACGCAGAAATTCAACAAATATTTAAAAAGTGCACTAATCAAAGGGGCTCGTCCTGTGACGAATTACCATGCGGCTCCCGCTGACGTCCTGTCTACTGAAAATGCGGACCTGTTCTGCACTGGCCGAGCACCAGCACCGTCCCTTCACTCACGTACATTCAAACACACACTACAAGGGTGGGTACAATACAAACACCTTCTCGGTACAAGTTCAGGTGAGTTCACATACCTGGGCACCACTTGCATAGAGGACACCACACACCTCAGACTGGCCAAATCGCCAAGTTTAGCACAATGAATACATTACACAGGGTGGGCCATTCATATGGATACACCTTAATAAAATGGGAATGGTTGGTGACATTAACGTCCTGTTTGTGGCACATTAGTATATATGAGGGGGCAAACTTTTCAAGATGGGTGGTGACCATAGTGGCCATTTTGAAGTTGACCATTAGATCCAACTTTTGTTTTTTCAATAGGAAGAGGGTCATGTGACATCAAATTTATTGGTCGTTTCACAAGAAAAACAATGGTGTGCTTGGTTTTAACGTAACTATTCTTTCATGAGTTATTTAGAAGTTTCTGACCACTTATAAAATGTGATCAATGTCACCAACCATTTCCATTTTATTAAGGTGTATCCATATAAATGGCCCACCCTGTAGTTGTGTCGGACGTAGAGCGGGGGACTTGAGAGTTTGACTCACATGGCCCAAGAGTCAGTAAACTGAGCAATGGCAGTGGCGTTTTCTCCTTCACAGGATGGCCTGCGCCCCACCAATAGGCAGATTAACACTCACACCACACAGGGACACGGCGTTGAATCATATTATATTTAAGCATTCTTTCAAAACACAGTGTAACACGGTAAGACAAGAGTAAACAGCCAGGAGGGGTTGGTGTCTTTCCCATCACGAAACACAACCAGTCCTAACCCCTCCACAGCACAACTGGTTACTGAGAGCAGGTCTGTTCCACTTGACCCACCGGTTAGGGTGTGTGTGTCAATATGTGTTCAGGGGGTTACATTAATGTGGGAGGGCGTGGTGTATCCAATTCACTTTCATTGTCGTCATTTTAGAAAGAGAACACCTGGGAAGGAATGTCCCGAAACTGCACAGGTGAGTGTCCAAAGGTCAGACAAAAAAGTACACAGATGGACATGCATGTGACTGCGCATGTTGTACTCACTCGCACCCACAACTTTCCACTCTCGTTCGTCTCACTCCCACCTTTCTAAAGGGAGACAAGCTCAAAAAACAAGGAACTAAGAAGAACTGGAACCAACGGTACTTATTAAGTGACAGAACTGGGATGTAGACCAAGAATGCAAGATTTTCGGAGAAAGAGAATACAAATCTTCTTTTATACCCGTCCAACTCATGCTGGATCTCTTCCTCTGCCCAGATGGTGATCAACGCCTGTGTTTCTTCATTAGTACTTGCCTCTGTTTTTATTTCATTTGCTGTTGAGCTTAACACATTTAAAGTGGTTCCAAGTTGTCTTATGATATGTATATTAAAAAAGAAAAAAAGGGTATAATGATCAGTTTATCATGCATATTTATAATGATTCCATGGCAATAAGTGAAAGAACATACAGTTCATTTGAATGCTGTAACTACCAAAAAATTATTTATTTATGACCTAAATGGTTCTGATTCTTTAAAAAGGCATATAAAAGATCAAAATTCTTATTTTTTTAAACCCTATCTGAACTAGAGAGTACAGACGCTGAATTCATTGTTTCTGGTTCCACGTAGCTAATCTCTGCCAATCTTACCATGCAAAGGCACATTCTGTTCTTGAAGTAGAACCAAATAGATCAAGCTGTCTACTTCTAAAGGATGTATAATCCCACTAGCAATGAAGTATATCGGAACTTCTGAATCTGACAGAACAATTGCAGATTGAATCTTGGAGTTTGGAGACTGACAATTTGGCTATCACCGGCCATCACAGGAGCCCAAGAAATGTGACTGGCTCATCCTTGGTCTATTGGGGGGAAGAGAGATTGGTTGCTTATATTATGCTTCTCTTGTAAGCAAAGTAAACCCTTGGTTAGCCTCTACTGAACACTTCCAGCACTTCTTGCAGTGCCAAACCCCACTGTCTTAGCTCAACAATTGAGTGAAAGGAGCATCCAGTGACAAGCAACAACCCTTGTTCATAAATAATGATGTAATAGTAACCCCAGCACCTCAACCTGAAAAGAACAACTTTCGGTTGCTGAATATTCTGTTCCAACATTAGCCACCCGCTCTAATGAACCAGGGGAAAGTGAAACCAGTTCCAGTTTTGATTATATTACAATAGGACTGGATCGCTTATGCAAATATAACGATCATACACCAGTTCTCACCAAAGACACCAGACTGGTCAGTGACAGTGACACCAAACTTCAGATACATCAGTTGCCCGAGGCAACGCATCCATTTCAAAAAGGGATTTTTAGTGGCAGGTCGGCTGAGGCTTTCTAACACTTAAACATTGAAGCAGCTGGACAATATGTTAGTATCTTACACATACCTTACACTAGCACTACCACAACATAAAACAATTATATGATATCTGGAAAAAGCCATGAAAAATGTGACACAGTGCAAGGATAGCAGTAGCTATTTATATCACAACATATAACCTTGTCCTACTTGTTAATACGCATTTTATACACATCAACCAGGCCGAGGGTAGAACTGTCTGTCAGTAACCGAGGAGTCATGTCTCCACTGTGTTGAAATGCAACTGCTTACAGGGAGACATTTTGGATCGGTGCTGGGCTACCACATTGCAATACAGCCTCCTTTATTAAAATTAATAAAACATTAAATTATCTAATTGTCGCAAGGGGGGTTTAGTGGCCGCTCACGGGGCTGTTGTAGAAGAAAGGGGGGGGTGTCGATAAACCCAGTCTAAACCTAAACCCAGAGCCGCAAAGCGGGAGCCCTAAATCCCGCAACTTCCACGGTGCCCCCACGCAACACACTTAACCCCACTTCAATTCCAACGAGCGGTCATCGTAACTAGTGAAAAATCGAATAAATGTAAAAGCCCGTCTTGCTAAAGATGGAAATTGGTCGGGGACAGGCAGCCTGCTGGCATAAAGCCCTCAGCAGGCTAGCGCCGTAGCTAGAGCCACCTTCCTTAGCCCGGAGGTACCTAGCGCCGTAAGCTGCTTTAAAACACACACACACACACACACACACGTCGCACGTAACCGTGCAGCAGAACATCTACAGTGTCGTGGCTGTTTTTGTTGCGACAGGACAGAATATTTGTTACAACGAGAAACGCGAAGGCGGAGGGTGACATTAGCTTTGTGCTAAGGGCTAGCGCCCGAGCTCACCTGCGACTCCAGCCCGCGGTCGGTCGGATGTTTTCAGGCTTGCTGCAGGTCCCCGCGATGGCAAAAAAAAATAATATATATATAAAGAAGCAAACGAGCCGTTTGTACAGCACATGTGTTATGCCTCCTCGGGTTGAAGGCGGTCTGCCGTCTCCGCCGAAATGTTACATTTAGGTCCCATTCAAATGTCAGAGAAACGGCAGCTGAGCTGGGGCTGTCGAGATTTCTCTTCGCCCCTCGCTCGCTCGGCTTCACGGCAAACTTGGTTGTGAAACGCCCTTAGCTTGTTAGCATTAGCCAGGCTATAAGCGTTTAGCTTCCATTTGCCTAACCCGTGGCGGTATGGTGTCATAAACGAAGCTGCATATTGTCTTTTGTCCTGATATTAAAACTTATAGTAATACGCACGAGCGGGTAAAACAATAAAATAAAACGATGGCAGATCCTTTAAAAAAAAAAAAAAAAAAAAAAGTATCGCAGCTTGAGGAGCCGCTAATGTCGCTAGCTACGACTGCTAGCGCAGCGATCCCGGTCGAGAGGTTCGCATTTCTGTCTGTGAACTCTCCATTCCAGCGCGTCCACAGTTTCTTTTGGCAGCCAACAAGCTGCCTCCCCTCTGTTGCACAATGGGCTGCGGTAATTTATTCATGAGATGAGGGCTGAGGGCAGGCAGCTACTGTCCTCCTCGTGTGGCCATTGAGCGCCCACGTCGGAGCGGCGTCGTGCCTCAGACGAAACTAGTTGGACGAGAGGTTTTCGGTGTTGTGTTCCGATAGGCTCGGTTCTTTTTCTCTCTCTCTCCCTCTCTCTCTCTTTGCTTCATTGCATCATGCTGGAGAACAAAACATCTTGGCGTCTTACCACATTGGTGATGAATGATCGCACCCCATCCTTTGTATCTAGGATTCAAAAGCTTGCATTTAATGTGCACTACCCCATCCGTTTCATCCAAAATGCCATTACTGAATAGAAGAAATAATTTGATAATCGTTTATTTTACAATACATCATTAGGCAGATGGGCTGTTGCATTCAATGTATTAATTTAGGTTAATTTAACAGCAAAATTAAAACGTAGTCGTAATGTCTGTCATGATCTGCATAACAATATGTATCATGACAATGAAATAATTGGAATGATTATATTGAACTGATGTGTTTCAAACGATTCCACTAATAACAAAACTCATTATTAACTTATTTATTTAGAAACAGTATTGGTATGTCATACACTGACATTTTTTAATGATACTCCAGATTATGTGACCTTTTGTTCTCAGACAAAATCTGTGTGTCTGAACACTGCTGATAATTGTCTAATTTTAAAATTTGACATGAAAGTTATGGCCCCAGACTGTTATCCTTTAAATTACAAAAAGGGAAAAGTCATTTTCATAGATGTTCAGGGTGTGGTTTAGAGCCATAGAGTTTATATTTTGTCCAGAAGTTGTCAAAGCAGACATTGGAGTAATATTATTTCCAGGCACAACATTCTATGCCTTCAACCTGTCAAATATTAAAAGGTCACCTGATCAAGTGGCACTCCTAGAACTGGAGCAAGAGCTGCCATGCATTGGCTGACTTCATGCACATATTGAAAGTGAAAGTGAAGTGATTGTCATTGTGATACACTGCAGCACAGCACACGGTGACACAATAAAATGTGTCCTCTGCTTTTAACCATCACCCTTGGTGAGCAGTGGGCAGCCATGACAGGCGCCCGGGGAGCAGTGTGTGGGGACGGTGCTTTGCTCAGTGGCACCTCAGTGGCACCTTGGCGGATCTGATTACGGGGACGCTTTCTTAACCACTATGCCACCACTGCCCTTTTTGATTGTCTGACCTTATATTACTGGATCAGTTTGGATCAGATTCTTCAAGCCCCATTGACCACAATGGTGTATAATGATAATTAACATTCATAGCTTTTTTCTGTGATTTCTTTGTTTATTTTATGAATCTCATCAGACTGTGACAGTATGATTCATTGCAGGCTGTTAGGTGGGAGTGACAGCTTGTCCTTGAACTTCTTGTGCATCTACGCTCAGAATCGGTGCCATGGGACACACAACTCCCATACTTGAGTTTATTACCTCAGCCACAGTAGCAGTCCTCTAACATAAATATAGTGAATTTATTTGAAAAAAAGAACAATCCTCATGAATGAAATGGAACAAAAATCATAAAATTGATAAAATGAAAATGCTATTCCTGATAGACGCCTTTGTAATCATGGATTTATTAAACATATTTGTGGGTGTGTATAGTAATGACTGAACAGAGCAAAGAACTTTGCCCCATGGCAGAGTCATTTGACAGAGAAAAATATGTTGTTTGCATATAGACCAGCATTGTCTAATTTATGGCAAAATAATGGCAGCTGATATGGCAGAATCTATGGAGGGGGATGGGGGTCTGGAACAGCAGATGGTGGCTGCAGAATCTGGGCAAAAAAAAGTGTTCACTTTTTCCAAGCAACTAAAAAGGCCTAAATGAAGTTGCATAAGAAATGGGTAGCTCATTTGAAATCATTCAAATATAAATGACGTTGAATCTTTGCACACTGCATGAGTCAGTTCAAAGTTTAACACAACAGGAAAATGGAAAAACCCACCCAGTCATGGAGAACATGGAAACCCCTCCCATTACAGAATGATTCATTTATGAATTTTAAATGCCATCTACTTACATAGTCCACATACTGCTGAATCATGAAGACATTTTGAAATACCACACCATTTTTTTTAACCTTCAGAAATTTGCATTTGTTCCTCCACCAAATCTCGCAATTCATGTGGCTTCACTTGCTGACTCAGTCGCCGGAGGTGGGTGAAAGAGATGTCCTTAGATTAATATTAAACCTCAGTCTACTGCATTATGTGTAATACAAGTTTACTGATTACTTGTCGCAGTGCCTGAGACAGTGATCTTATTGAACAATATTGGCTACTATGCGTTTGTCCTTCAGTACCACCTCCTAGTGGTATGATGTGGTACCTACAACTAACCTACAATTTAACCAATAGTTCTAATCCAATTGCAGTCAGGTCTATAAATATTGTGACATTGGCCCTTTAAACCACCACAATGCATTTGAAATGAAACATTCTTTAAATGTGTTCTTTAACTGCAGTCTTTCAGCTTTTTAAAAAAAGGTATTCACATCCAAATCAGGTGAACTGTGTAGAAATGACAAGTTACAACGTGCCTCCAATTTTTCCTGGGCCAAATTAACAATCATAAATCAAATATTCACTTTTAAATACTTTGTTGCAAATCCTTTGCAGTAAATTACAGCCTAGTCAGTGACATCAGTGATGCTCTGCCAGGCCTCTACTGTCTTCAGCTCCTGCTTGTTCTGACTTGTGTCAATGTCCTAATATTTATGGGCCTGACTATATGTGTCATGTGCACAGAAGGAAAATTTTAAATGCCTAGAATATATATATATATATATATAAAAAAAAAAAGTAAGTTAAAAAGAAAAAAAAATTACACCTCAGAAGATAATGTATTTATTTAATGAAACATGACATGTACAGAATTAAAATACCCCATATGAAAATAAATAAATCAGTTTTCTCCAATCTGTGATTTTTTTTTCCTGTGAAAGTGAAATTGCTACCGTATTCGTTTGTCATCCAAGTTCAGACCACAATTCTGCATTTTTGGCACAGGAAACACAAACGGGAGCCGGAGTCAAAAGGAACGAGGTGCAATTATCATTTACCAAACCTGTGTTTGTGCAAACGTCCACCAAGCGCACGCTTTTAAACAGCACTCTGACAAGGCCTTTATTGATCAGTTTAAAACAAACAAAAAAGGAAGCAGGACATCCTCTCAGCAGCGGAGATCAAGATTGATGAATCCCTGACCCTGCTGCATTCATGGCCCTTTACACGCCAGCTCTCCAAGCGCATGGCTGCTTACATCTCTGTGACTGCTTCTCTACTTGCTTGTTGGACATGGTGCAAGTTGAAAGGGGGGGACTACTTGAACGCAACCACATGCCAGCTTCTTTTATGTCGTTGCTTCAGGCTAAGCGCGTAAGCACTTACTTTTTTTTTTTTTAAACCACTAACATACCAAGACTTAAAGCCATACAAAACTGAGTGGTGATGTCAGCAAGCAGTCAACATAATTACCCCTAAAGCTACAACAGAGTAAAACAGAGTTTGTACTGCACATCTTTCAGAAAAGAAAAAAAAAAAAAAAAAAAAAAAAAAAAAATCGCCAATGGTCTAAATTAAATATATGGACCATTAGGCTTATATTTTCAGAAACCGTTTACAAGAGTTCTGGACTAAGAAGCAAACATCTTTTTTGTAAAATGGCTTCATTTCAGGCCAAAAGCTTTTCTTTTTCCTGTGCTTTGGTAAAAAAGTTGTGGGTGTATTCTGCCCCTTGGTAGTGCTGAGATTATGCTGACTGATTATTAGTCTCAAGACTAACGCCAGTCTTACTGACTAATGCCAGAGTTTAGGATTGGCACCTATCTGTACACTAATTACGTAACTGATCGGAAGGGGTACTGTTGCTGAACTGAGGTTGTGCGACTAAATGAGTCTCAGATGGAAAACATGCTTCGTGCCTGGTACATAACTTAGGGAGTAGCGATGACTTCCTCTATGGGGAAGTGTGTGATCCTATAAGATGACTTATGGAGGATGAAGTATGCACTAGATTGAAGAGAATGTAGTTTGTTGGATGATGGGGAAAACAACTTAGAGCTTTGGATGGGGTTTTATGCATGATCTTTGAAGGCGTCCAGGTTCAAGGCATTGTCTAGGAAACGGCTGAGCTCCTGCTGGTGAGCTGCCTTGTTTCCTGTGGCCGGAGCTGCAGCCGGTCCACGACCAGCATACCTGGAGACACAAAGGGGACCGAAAAATAATTCAGAACTGAAACCACTTCATCTGAACAATATAAATATTCTTCCCAGTAGAAATATCTGAATCACTTCCTGTTACAAAACCATGTTGATGAAGGGCTACCTATTACAGAATTTATAAGTATATTTTAATGGTTAAAACAGGAGGCAGAGGAGGATGAGGAGAAGGAGAGGAAGGCTATGTTTACCACACGGGTTTGACGCGGTCAATAGTGGTGCGCATGCGGGGCTTGACATAGTCGTAGTATCCCTGGTTCTTGTGCTCCTCCTGACACCACACCAGGTCTGCATTGGGATATTTCTCGGTCTCAGCCTTCACCAGGTCGAAGGGGAATGGTGACAGCTGAGAAAAGATAAAATCATGCAACAATTTGATTTACAAATCAATTTGATTTTCAATACGACATAATGACTGTAATAAACACAGACTACAGTGGAATATGCCAGTGCCTGTGAAGTGGTGTGAATTTATGTCAGGTACCTGCTCCATGCGGCAAATAGCAATAGTGTCCTCCATGCTACGGGCCTTGCGTTCACGAGTGAGTTCATAGTAAATCTTCCCTGTGCAGAAGATGAGCCTTTTCACCCCTGCAGGGTTAGCAGCAGCTGGCCCAGAATCTGGGATCAAGCGTTGGAAGTGGGTACCTGGAGACATTGGAGGGTGGTTGGGTGTCATGTGTTCACCACTAGGCTATCCTATTTTGTGTAGTGGCTCTACATGAATGAATAACACAGCTCCAGAGAAAAGACGTTAAATTCCTGACCTGGTAGCATCTCATCAAAGCTGGACCGGGCCTCAGGGTGACGCAGTAGAGATTTAGGAGTAAACATGATAAGCTGAGGAGAAAGGAAAGGAATGATGTCAGAGGATTGGGTTGCTGCCTAACTCATCCCACCTAATGCCAAGTGTTCATCTGCCAGTTACTGACCAATGAGTATTTATAAATTGCAGTAATCAAGTTTCACACTCACGGGCTTTCTGAAAGGCATCAGGATCTGCCTCCTCATCACGTGGAAGAAGTTGCCGGGATTGGAGCAGTTCACCACAATCCAGTTGCAGTCGTAGAGTTGCCGCACTGCAAAGTCTTCAGTGATTTTCTGAACACAAGGGCAGAAAAATACACAGGAAAAACAGGGTTGATATTCTGGTACAGTGCGGCTGTCCTGAGATGTGGTAGAATTTAGATGGTTTACAGTACCGGGAATACATCAGGGTCATCATTACACATTTGCAGGAAACGCTCTGGGCGAGCAGAAGAATGTTCTGGGCCCTGCAAAGCAAGTGGGACCGAGAGAAAAACACATGACTGAATGTTTGCAAGAGATGACATAAACTAAACATATACTATATCTACAATAGGTCCTTTTCATTATGTAAAATGTACAATTAAGGTAAAAAGTTTTACCTTAATTTACTAGAAATGTTCTAATGTTAGTAATATTAAATGTCAAGAAAGACTTTGTATTGCTCTCACCATGCCCTCCATTCCATGGGGCAGCAACAACACAATGCCATTCTGCCGCACCCACTTGGCCTGGCCAGGGCAGATGAACTGGTCGATGATGCACTGTGCAGTGTTGTGAAAATCTCCGAACTGCGCCTCCCAAAGAATCAGAGCATTAGGACTTGCCATAGCAAAGCCAAGCTCAAAACCTAAATAAATAAAAACAGACCATAGATTATAAAACATGTGTGTTTGTATGTAGGAATTTATAGTCAGGGGTTTTGAGTACATTTAATTAATATGAAGCATACTAACCCAGCACTCCATACTCAGATAGAGAACTGTTGCACACAGTGTAGGGGGCCTGATTAGGAGAAATATGGTTCATTGGGATGCAGATCCTCTTATCGACATTCTGGTCATGAAGAACATGGTGGCGGTGGCTGAAAAGCAAAAGAGCAACACGTCACACAGTGCAAAAATCGGAAAATAATTTCATCTCTGACATTGTTTTCTGCACTGTAATACCTGAAGGTGCCTCGCTCCACATCCTGTCCGCTGAGCCTGACATGGATGCCCTCTTTCAGTAGAGACCCAAAGGCCATGTACTCCCCTAAAGCCCAGTCCACTGTACGGTTCTTGATCATCTCACCACGACCCTTCAGAATACGAGTAAGACCTGAGGGAGGGTGGAAAGGAAAAGGTTGTTGGTTTATTTGCTCAAATACAAAACCTGGCTATTCCGAAAACAGCAAAGAAATATATAATGTTGTATGAGTATTTTAATATACATGTGATTGTGTCCTACCTCCATGGATGGTGAAGTCTTCCACAGGTACAGATGAAGCCACCTGTCCAATCTGCGATAGCTCCTCCTCGCTTATTCCAGTAGAGGGGCAGCTCATGCTCTTGGGCTGTCCATCAAGGGTGAAAAAACCTAAACCAGATATTATGAAATCAGTAATCGTGCAATGGAGAATTAAAAAAAAAAAAAAAAAAAAAAAGACAGCCTTTTGTAAGTTGCTCTGAATAAGGGTGTCTGGTAAATGCTTTAAATGTAAATGAGTGTGAAGATAAATAGTCTCACCAGGCCAGGGGGAGTCCAGCCAGTGCTTAATGTGCAAAATCTTCTCATCTTTGGAGCGAGTGTAGGCCTCCTCACAAATCTTATCATACTTTGCTATCTCTTCCTAAAGATGGGAAAATAAAAGCGAATGAAGACTAAAACCACACTTTACAGTTCTAAGCACTGTTTTTCACACACATATGCAATACAGGCCTAATTTAAGAAATGTTACAGTTTATTAATGTTTGTATTACAGAATGTACGAATTAAAAATTAATAAATTAGATAACCTAATAATAAATTAAGTTTTCAAATCACATAAATGATTTGCAGATCATGAAATGTTAAGGGCTCCTTGCAACCTATTTCTCCAGACCTCATACTCCTGTCTGGTGACTGAGCCTTCAGCAATGAGCTTCTCAGCATATTTCTGCATCACTCCCTTCTGCTTTTTAATCTGCTTGTACATGAGTGGTTGAGTGAACATGGGCTCGTCCATTTCGTTATGGCCATTCCTCCTGTAGCACACCTGTTAAAACACCACAAATTGTCCAGGATATTTCATGTGATCAAACCACCAAAATGGCAACAAATCCATACCAAAAGATCAAGGTAAGCCTTGATAAAAGGAAGGTAAAAGGAAGGTAAGCCTTCCTTACCAAGTCCACCACCACGTCCTTGTGAAAAGTAGCCCTCCACTCTGCAGCAACGTTACACACGTACATTACAGCCTCAGGATCGTCCGCATTTACATGGAAGATGGGCGCGTTGACCACACGCGCCACATCAGTAGGGTAAGGGGAAGAGCGTGCCATACGTGGGTCTGTGGTGAAACCAATCTGGGGACAGATGAGTGTGTTAACATTTTCGTTCATAATGGGTAATTTAGCAAAGCATAAAAGGAAATGATGGTCATGTGTATGTACCTGGTTATTTGCAACAACGTGCACTGTGCCGTGTGTGGTGTAAGATGGCAGGTCACTCAAGTGGAAGGTTTCATAGACGATGCCCTGTCCAGCAAATGCAGCATCTCCATGTAGCAGAATAGACATCACCTACAAAAACAGGCAAATGAAAAGGAAAAACATGAAAATTTGCAATATGTCCTGTGACAGTAAAATACTTTAAGGCGGCGGTTACCCGGTTGCCGTCCGTATCACCACAGTAGAACTGCTCAGCCTTGGTTTTGCCCTGCACCACAGGGTTCACAGCCTCCAGATGAGAGGGGTTGGCCACCAGAGACAGAGTGATGTTCCTGTCAGACACACGGTTGATCCTCCTGTGGTACATGCCCAGGTGGTACTTCACGTCTCCGGATCCCTGTTAGAAACACATAAAACACATAGAAGTGGATATTGTATTGAAGTCATTGTCTATGTTCCCAAAATGCAAAACAACTAGAGGGTTATACAGGGTATATGACTCCAAAACAAAAAAAGCAAAAACCTCTGTACAACTTCTACGTCCTGGAGGAAAAAAAAAAAAAAAAAACAGTTCTCAAAGTTCAAACATCCTGGGAAGACTTAAAATGTTCATACCTCATCTGCAGCTTCCAATTTGGAATCAAACTGGCAGAAGATCTGCTCCAACTCTTTACGGATCACGTTAGCCAAAACGTTCAGACGGCCCCTAGAAACCCAATGGTGTCAATTGCAGAAGTACATAAAGTTGTACAGAATATTGCAATAAGTCGCTAACTGTACATAAAACAGGTTATGTGGAATAGTGGAGGAGACTTGCTCTGCACCTGTGTGGCATGCCCATGATGACTGATTCCACACCGTTTTCACTGGACTTGTCAATTATGGTTTTCAGGGCGGGGATGAGAGACTCGCAGCCCTCCAACCCGAACCGTTTCTCAGATGACCACTTCCTCTGCAGGAACTCCTCAAACCTTTACCACAGTGAAAAAGGCAGGGTCACAACAGTGTCACCATTAAACAGATGGCCATCAACGTGACTGAAACTAACAGTGTACCTTGTAGATCGGATCATGCGGGCCAGCAGCGTTCTCTTCTCCTCCAAAGTAAAGTGCATAACTCCAGGCCTCTCAAACTTTTGCCTGATCCACTGGCACTGGTCCAGGTCATTAATGAACATGAATTCAACGCCAATGTGCTGACAGTAGGCCATCTGAGATGACACAAGGCAACATTCATTTGTCGCCAAGATCGCAATTTCACGTTTTTTTTTAATACCTAATCATACCATGCATCCAAGCAACAAAACAGAAGTACATACTTACCTGCACAGAGCCGTGTGTTAATGAAATCTACCTGAATGGCTGCCTTGTACATTAGCACAAATAGGGAGAGTACATATATTCGACCCAAAGTGAGCGAGTGGAATGAGCTTGTGTAAAGTGCACTAGTAGTTGTGATGAGTAAAGCAAGTGTAGTTAGTTTGAGTAAAGTTATGCATGTAGTGTGAAACAATGTTGTGCCTCCATTCACCTCCAGACGCCTTATTATCTCTCTGAGGGGCAGCGCACTCTCATCTCCACCAATGAAGGTGGTGGTGGGCAGACGGAAGACCTTATCCAGATCCGACTCGTCCAGGCCGTAGAAGCCTGGAGTCCCAGCAGGCCCAGGTGGAGGTGGCAGTGGAGAGGGAGGAGGGAGAGAGAAGAGTAGGGAGAGAGGAAAGTATAGGCCACAATTGACCATGTGGAGGAAAAAAAAAAAAAAAAAAAAAAAAGGTGAAAGAATGACAGAGGGAAACACAAACAATGACAAACAAACAAAAAAAAGTGTAGATGAAGAAACAAAAAAGAAGTTAGTTTAAAGGTGTGGGTAAAGGTGGTGTATCATTCCCAAAAGAATGATGGCAAGCAGAAGCAAAATAACAGTGCAACAGTGGTGTTTAACAGTATGGCAACAAGACATTGAAGGTAAACAAGAAATCAAGGAACAAATTGATCAGTACAGAAATTAATGACGAAGATGCAGTGTTAAGAACGAAGAGTGAGGAAGAGGAGGGGGGGGTGCGAGAGAGGGGTAAAAATAAGCAGAACCATCCCAGGAGAAACAGAAAAATAAGATTAAAAAAAGAGAAAAGATTTCAGCTAAAAACAATAATAGAGCAAATATAACTGGTGTGGAATGTCATGTGCTAGGATTAGGTTTTGATGGATGACCTCACTTCTATTATTCAAAAGAAACAAACATGTCTCAGTTCAAATGGATTTTTTTTTCTTAAATAAACTCAATATAAAGAATAAGTTGTCAAAACCTATTCAAAGGCAATTCACCACCAGTTATATGGTCTCTAATAATTCTGAAACTCATCAAAATCTCATCTTTACTAAAATACAGCCTAATCACTAATTATTAAAAAATAAGCAATATTCTAACAGCCTGACAAAATCTGCATATTGTGCATTTATTTTTACTACAAAATAAACATCATGCAAAGCATGCTCTTTTTATATAAATATTAAATGTCTATTTTTTCCATTTACCCAGTCAAGATTCATCAAGACACTCAAATGTTAACAGCAGCTATGCAGCAGGCCAACGGCTGATGGTTAGTAAGTGCGTGAAAATATACCACAAGCGGCCAATCCTAATCACGTTTACGATGCAATGTGTAAATGTCATTATTTTCAGTGCCGTGATATTTCACAACAAAAAGTTTGTCATATATAACTAGTTATTTCATGCAAGGATCAGACTACACAAATCTGGAAAGTCAATATGTTAGATTGGCTCCACCCGCCATGAATTAGGATCAATTTCAACCAACCCTGACTAATTAGGATGTTCTAGCAACTGTTGCTGAAGGTGTTGTCAGACATTCCATTGTAAATGATATAACACTACAATGCTCGAGGCTACAAGGCCCACTGCTGGTCATGTGACAAATTTGTTTTATAATCTAGATTAAACTGTAACAAATTGAAACCATTAAATCTACATGTTTTAAATGTGCATTTAACCTCAAGGACTTGTTTGTAATTAGTTGCAACCCTATAGTTAATTATTTAAATCAGACAGTTCCAGTTTGCGGGTTTATAACAGCGGCATCTTATTAACACAGTGATGGTAGCATAAGAATCATCACTCCGTTATGATGCAATGGAGTTGAATAAACATCAGCAATGCATTTCAAACCAAATGTGCTCAGTAATGGTTGTAGTTAGGTTTACTCAACAGCTACAGAAAAAGAATACATGCACATTCCACAACTAAGTTTAAAACTGACCAACCAAATCAGTAAAAACTGATTTATTACACCATAATACCTATTTCAACCTAATGTGCATTCCAAGCCATTCCAATCAAGCATGTAACCAAACAAGAGCTTTAAATAAGCACAAGTAAGAGAAGAGCATGTGACTGTGAAACGTGACTAAACAGGGTGGTGATGAACTGTACCAGGACAACCAGAGGTCTCCACTCTACTCTCACAAACAACAACCCAAGCAAGTGGTCAACATACTGTACATGGGGGAGAAGGGGGGGAAGAAATGATAGAAAAATGATATGAATGGAACGGGGGAGGAGAGGGTATTTACATTCGCAGCATTTCAGATCCCCTTGGCCAGAGCGAATTACAAGTTGTTAAAGACACTCAGGTATAAGTGTCTTGCTTAGGGACACAAAAGTAGTATGTGGGGTTTGAACCTGCGACTGTTTTGGTTGAATTTACAGGAAAACCCTACTTTACAAATTAGGCAAGATGTTGGACTATAAGCCCACGTCACAAGCTGCAAGACGACCATCACCTTGATAACCATAACCTCCATGATGCAGACAGACCACAATGAACTGGACCGAGGAAAGGCTGATCTCCTCTGACAGGATTAGCGCTCAGGCCTCATGCATCAGCAGAAGCTTCTAGAACAAGCTAGTGTTGTAACTCAGCACATTACAGTGTTGTAACTCAGCACATTTTGCAGCTAATTTCACATCTAAAACACTTGAGCAGACAAAAAAAGAGAAATTTCAAAGCTGCCAAATCACCGCAAGTTAATCCTCTAGTCAAGAAATAGTTTGTAATTACATTATTTCATCTTAGTATAATGACCTGACAACTTCAGAGTCAGAACTTTATTGGCACAAAACCATATCATGAGATGTGTGTTTTTTTCTGTATGCTGTTTCACAACACCAAAGAATTAGAAGGGATCCAAAGCCCACTTAATGTCTTTGACTAGCCATGATCGGTATGAGGCAAAATTACAGAGGAACAGTTTACATGTCAGCGCTGAGTTAAACTATTTTAATATCTATGCAACTAATTGTTCATAACAGAATGCAAACAAAATGCAATGTGTTTTTTCTGTATTTTTAATTTTTTTTGTATTTTTGTACAAAGCCATTTTGCCTCATGGTTCTTAGGCTCCACGCTAATTTTAATTTTCTGATCTTTGCTGAATTGTAGGTGTTTACAAGGATTTATAAATTTCGTAAGCAAAGCTGTGTCAAATAATCTGGCATAAAATGGAAAGTTTAACATACTGTATACATTATGCATACAGATGTGGTTTTAGAATTCTGGGATATGGTGCTGTCATTATGCTAAGTACTCACATTGAGAGAAATGTATCCTGAATGTGACTATGCATAATTCAAACTCAGAATTACAAGCATAAGCAACGCAAATGGGTTGGAGTGCCACTGAGAGGATGCATTTTACCCTTCTCCAAGACACTTGAACAATCTTTAATATAGGAAATGCAATCAGATTCTGCAAAGTAAAGAGTAAGAAAATAAGCAAAGGAAAAAACAAGCACAAAAAACATATTTGGTGTTCATAGGAGGTGTGGAAATAAATTTGCTGATGCTAAAAACATTATTTAAAAATGTCACCAATCACCCAATTATATTGAGGTGGTATTGGGAAAAGGTTGTAAAAGAAAAAAATATCTTCCATTATACAGTGTAGAACTGAGTCTATTATTGTATTTAGCAGAAAAGTTACACAATCAAAATCACCTGTAATTTCAAAGCCAGTGAGGTGTATATCCACTCATCACATACAGTACAGGCCAAAAGAATGGACACACCTTCTCATTCAATGTGTTTTCTTTATTTTTATGACCATTCACATTGGTAGATTCTCACTGAAGGCATCATAACTATGAATGAACACATGTGGAGTTATGTACTTAACAAAAAGTGGAGACCTGGCCTCCACAGTCACCGGACCTGAACCCAATCGAGATAGTTTGGGGTGAGCTGGACCACAGAGTGAAGGCAAAGGGGCCAACAAGTGCTAAACACCTGGGAACTCCTTCAAGACTGTTGGAAAAGCATTTCAGGTGACGACCTCTTGAAGCTCATCGAGAGAATGCCAAGAGTGTGCAAAGCAGTAATCAGAACAAAGGGCGGCTATTTTGAAGAAACTACAATATAAAACATTTATCAGTTATTTCACCTTTTTTGTTAAGTACAAAACTCCACATGTGTTCATTCATAGTTTTGATGCCTTCATTGAAAATCTACCAATGTAAATGGACATGAAAATAAAGAAAACACATTGAATGAGAAGGTGTGTCCAAACTTTTGGCCTGTACTGTACATACTCTAAGTGTACGTAGCTAGATTATGTCAAATAAAAATTCAAGTTTAAATATTCACCTATGTACATTTATATTTTCAAAACATTCATACACATTTTCATTTTCAGATTGTTTGTATGTGTTTTTTTATTCAATTTTTTTTTCCGCTGGTCTCAACTTCTACTGAATACTTTTTGCAGTGCCTATGCAAATTTCCAACTTGTGGGACTTTAAAGATGCTTTGACAAAAGCAAACCAAAATACAGCAAATAATCTAATTTGACAAGAAACTGACTGCAAAACTGCAGAAATATTGTGTGGTTTTGGACTAGGAAACATTAAGACTGTTTTACACTCAGAAGTGGCAGACAGAATGACACAGTACCGTTCTATTTCAAATTAACCTTTTTAAGTGTAAAACAGAAAGCCTTGCCAAACTGGAAACACAACACACTCAACAGGCAACCCCCTCCACTACGCAGCAACACAAACGACACTAATAAATATACTGAACAAGGATATAATGGGGGCTAAGAGGATGTTCTTCATAGGTCTTGGTCTACTCACTAACATGCAGCACTGCATTAACTAATCTAATAAAATCCTACTATCATCCAAAAAAGGGGGGAGTTTAACTGAATGGTTTGGCCATTTTCAACATATGCCTGTGTCCAGGGTTTCTGCAGACCAACTGAATTCTGCTTTATTCAATTTAGAGAAACTTGTCTTTTCAATTCAAAACATTGATCATCTAAAGTATAAATGTTCAAATTGGCCAAATGATTCCTTTAATTGTTTAAACATAGGATTTGAGGTACAAAGTAAAGCAGAAATATGTCTAGGGCAAAACAAAACAAAAAAAAATTAAAGAAGCAAAATAAGACAAGGGGACACAAAGAAACTTGCTGCTCTTTTAGGGCCTACCTCCAACAGTTAGCACACGAAGGCGATCCTTGACAATTGAGAAGTCTGGGGAGGCAGTGGAAGGAAAGAAACCCAAAAGGGTTAGTGACCCATGCACCCAACGAGTGGTCGCCAAACCTCACACCAAACCACCCACTGAAGCTACAGCAGGCAGCAGCGCTGCCACTGAAACTGCCAACATCAATCCTCCAAACTGCTTCAATACCACTGGCAAGTGTACACAGCTTAAGCGCCACACACCCAGTTTGTATAAGCCTTCCAACCATCCAAGAATTATGTATTTTATTCTGTATTAAAAAGGGACAAACTGAACAAAATGATAAACAAATTGGGCCAAGTATTTAGACCAATTGCTGGCATAGTTTTTTCAATGTAGATAATCACAATGACATCCAACTCTGGAAAATTTTCTGATTAAGCAGAGCCATAAACATGACTGGGATTCTAAATGCATAATATTTACTACTGTGAAATCATGTCTTGCAATTTATATGTATTTTTATGTGAGTGAAAAGTGCATACACAAACTGTACTAAATAAAACCAGACTGACAAGCACATTGAGCCAAATCCAACAAATCTAGGGATTTTCAATATACCACCACTTTACTACACAAACAATAAAGTCTTATACAAACAGAAAACAGCTTAGGGATCATCTACCAGCCCTGACCCACATGCAGTCTAAAAGGATGCTAATCTAAATGTTATCAATTACACAGGGTTTACATTTACAGCCAACAAGCACCGCCAGTTCAAAGCCATGACAATTCAGCATGACTGTGGCATATGAGGTTTCTTATGGAAATCTGGTCAATTACAGATAACCATATAAACTCTTTCTTTATTAAACGATAGTCTATAGTTTCCCTTTTCCGGCAAAAAAAATGTACCTATTATTGTTAAGAGTCAAGAGTCTGAAGGAAATATAAATTTCATTATTTATTTAACAACAAAATTAAATAAACATACTATTTGCTCTTATACATGTTCGTTATATGAAAATATTTATTAAGATATATGATGCATTTATATTAGACAGAACGATAATTTCAAATGAGTATCCCTCTGTATAATTTCCTACCCATGATGGTCCACAAATTCTAGAGTGATTTAGTGACGTAGAGGTGTCACTGCAGCAATGACAGCGCATTTACCCTAATCATTGCAGGGAATGCAATTAAACGTGTTATCCATTTATAAATGCAAATGCAATATACCACAAGGATATTAGGTTTTAGGATAAAGATTAAAAGATTACATTCTGCTCTGTTTCTTGTTAAAGTCATGTTAAATGATCAATTTCAGACCAGAGCACCTTATAAAGATTCCTTCATCTCATCTATGCATCTAATATTAAGTATCTATACTTACACTATGTTTAGTGATTAGTCAGCACCAAGGAGAAATGCAGTAGAGGGCTAATTACCACACAAGCACTAGTTGTTAGTACAGCGCTCAGCACAGTATAGCCTGAGCAGTCAAGAGGAGAATGGTGGGCAGTCTGCACAGACACCAGACAGAGTAGGCGGATTACTCCAGTCCACAAGACTTTAAGGCTCTCCAAATTAACTATCTTAAAATTGGCAAAACTACACTGCTCAAAAAAAAAAAATAATAAAGTGAACACTTAAACAACACAATGTAACTCTAAGTCAATCACACTTCTGTGAAATCAAACAGTCCACTTAGAAAACAACACTGATTGACAATCAAATTTAAGGCAATTAGCCTTAAATTTGACCTGAGACCACTTCTCAGTTCCTAAGCTGTCTGGCTGTCTGGTGGTGGCATGAGACGGAGTCTACAACCCACACAAGTGGCTCAGGTAGTGCAGCTCATCCAGCATAGCACATCAATGCGAGCTGTGGCAAGAAGGTTTGCGGTGTCTGTCTGTATAGTGTCCAGATCATGTAGGCACCACCAGGAGACAGGCAAGTATATCAGGGGACGTAGAGGAGGGCGTAGGAGGGCAACAACCCAGCAGCAGGACCGCTACCTCCACCTTTGTACAAGGAAGAATAGTAGGAGCAAGGCCAGAGTCCTGCAAAATGACCTCCAGCAGGTCACAAATGTGCATGTGTCTGCTCAAATGGTCAGAATGGTCAGAGAGTATGAGGGCCCGACAGCCCAGGAGGGGGTTGTGTTTACAGCACAACACTGTGCAGGATGTTTGGCATTTGCCAGAGAACACCAAGATTGGCAAATTCACCACTGGTGCCCTGTGCTCTTCACAGTTAAAAGAATATTAACACTGAGCACATGTGACAGACTCTGGAGACTGTCCATGCTTAAGTCCAGGTTTGAGAGGAGATCCCTCAGGAGACCATCCGCCACCTCGTAAGAAGCATGACCAGGCGTTGCAGGGAGGTCATACAGGCACGTGAAGGCCAAACATACTACTGAGCCTCATTTTGACTTGTTTTAAGGACATTACATCAAAGTTGGATCAGCCTGTAGTGTTTTTTTTTTCCACTTTAATTTTGAGTGAGACTCCAAATCCAGACCTCCATGGGTTGATACATTTGAATATTTAATTCATTCAGCTATAGGATGTCTTATTTTTGTGTTCCCTTTATTTTTGAGCAGTGTGTATAAATTTATATATAAAAATAATAAAAAAACAGGCTCATTAGACCAGCGTGCTAAGAGGCTAGGGAAGCTGCAGGGTGCCTGCAGAAACAGGAAGGAAAGGGCAGCTGCTGAGCATCATGTTTTTTTTTTTTTTTTTTTTTTTTTACATCCTGTGTTTAAGCAAGCCAGCTAACCTCCTAAAGGCTTGCGTGGAAAGAAAAAGTAGAGGCCTTAAAGCAGAAGCACAGCATCCTGGTTTGTTGCCATGGCAACAATGCCCACTGTACCACAATTCAGTAGTCAGAACAGTCAAGTCAGTTGAGGTAAAAGGGTCAAGGAGGTCAGTCAGGATTCAGTGTTTATGCGGTCGTTCCGTTCTTTGCGTGGTCTTCTCACCGAGTTTGTCGGAGGACGTAATAATATCAGTGGGCACACAAGAGTCCAGATCGGCATCCATAATTCCCAAGGGATCCAGCTGAGCAACATGGTGCCCTCGAATCTACAAGAAACAGCACCCCAGAGAGACGGGGGGGGCAGAACGCAAAACGACCAACAGGGGAGATGGGGAGGAGGAAGAGAAGGTGCAGACAGAAGAACGGAGGAGTGGTGAAAGAGAGGAGAGATGGAGGAGAGGTTGTCATTAAAAGACACACAAAATGAAAGTGTTGATATGTGACGAAGATTAGGACAAATTGACAAGAACATAGAACAAAAGGAACGCAAAAAAAGGGGGGGAAGAGAGAGAAAGGAGGGAGGGAGGGGAAAAGCAACATTAACACACAACAAGCTCATTAATGGCGTTTTCGCAGTGCTAGGGGAGGAGAACAATTCTCACCAACATCCTGGAAACCAGTGTTTACTGGGGCATCGTCAAAATTTACACAACTGATGCCAAGGGGATCAAGATGTGCATTGTGATGCCCCATCACCTGGAAACAAGGCAACAGCAGTCACATGACAGGATGAGTCCAACTGCAGGTTGCACGTATTTTTTTTGGCTCATTACAATTGTTAAAATGTAAATGGACAATTTTAGTGTATTTAAGAGTATTCCAGATTTCCTTTGGTTTCTTTGTTGTCTTGTAACACTAACTGGACATTAAATAATAAAATGTTCAGATTTTCCTTGTTTGGTGTCTTGAGTAGAGCCTGTGACGTCAAAATCTCCATACGGATGCTGTTCAGTTAAAAAAAAAAAGAAAAACTAATAAAAAATAATTACAAAAAAATGGATTTCCATACAAGTCAAACGTTTGGACAAACCTACTCTTTGGCGGTTATGGAGACTAGGATAAAGGCCATTTTGAAAGATACAATGCAAGAAAACTTTTTTTTTTTTTTAAACTTTATTGACTGGTTTATTCACTATTGTCATCATCAAAAGCCTGCTGCAAACTACAATGCTTTGGAGGGACTCAAAATGTTCAACTTTTTGCCTTGTTTGCAATTTGCTGTGTTATTTCATATTTCTGTGTCTTCCTGTGTCATGTAAAAAATGCAAGACCCATAAGTGCGTCCAAACTTTTGACTTGGTATTATTTTTTTATACAAGTCTGGAAACTGGTGCAGTAATATTCCAGACGTGTGTAAAATATTCCCCAGAGCAGTTGAACACATCCTGTCGAATCAATCAAATTAAAGATGGTTTGCTAATATTTTAAGAGCGAAATTAACGGAAATACTGCATTAACAACACTCTGTGATAAAGCACAGATTAGCTTACCTTCTCCATCCATCAAACACATTATATAAATTCAAGAGATGTTTATTATGAGGTCAAACATGAGAAACAGAAATATTCCTACTGTCACGGCTATTAGGGAACACTAGCAACATAAGCGGTCTAGTTGATCTGGACCAGCCTTCTCTACGTGGTCTAACCTGATAGGCACGGATAAGGGACTGCACGGCCAAGTGGTCCTCCACCAGCTTCTCCACATTCGGCTGTGCCCCCACCAGAGACTGGACCTGAGAAAGGCCTGCCAGGCTGGTGCCCAGTGGAGGAGGGCTCTGGTAAGCTGTTCCGGGTGGAGCCCCAGCATTTGCGTTTCTGAAAAAAATATCCCAAGACTGGAGGCCGAAGAGAAGGGCAGAGGAAAGGAAAAACAGAAGGGAAGAGCAGGACGGGGTGGTCAGTAAACATTCAATGCGATCTTTCAGAGCTGCACAGACATATAGTAATTATACATTACTTTTACTGTACTACTATATTTGCTACAACAGCAATTGTGGCAGTGCCCAATAAAAACACTTGACAAGTGATTAACTTTGATGAAGAACCTTTGAGGAGGAGGTAGAATTACGCTGAGATCCCTGGATCATATGAGGCATTGGCTTTTGATATCCCAGATAAATTAGCCCTTAAGGTCAAAATTCTTTAAATGCTGTTGTATCCCCAAGTCAGCATTGCATAAACACTGCAATAAGAACTGTTCAGCTAGTATCCAGCTTTACAGTTGCATGATTTTTATACAGCCTCCTAGGGCTGCGTGGTTAAAAAAAAAACCAACAACAAAAAACAGAATAAACTGTATGTTCTGCCTAATGCAGAAATATCTGCTCCTCATGAAAATTCACATGTGTGAAACAACGCCTACTTGCAGCACAAGCAATTTGTTTTGGGTGAGAGAGCAGAGCACACTGGGCAGATTCTGCAGATCTTTAAAAGGTCCTAATTTGAGTTTCATTAAAAAAAATGCCTTAAATATCATACAAATTATTAGTAATCTTTAAATCTAGAGTTTAAAGGTCTTCAAAATACTACAGACCCCATAAATAAAATAAAACAATCTGTCAGTAATCTGCCAGTTGCTGTGCACTTCCGGGTTTACTTTTGCGCCTGGGTACTGACAGCACACTGCTAGTCATTGAAAGTGTCTGTCATTGTGATACACTGCAGCGCAGCACATGGTGACACTACGAAATGTGTCCTCTGCATTTAACCATCACCTTTGTTGAGCAGTGGGCAGCCATGGCAGGCGCCTGGGGAGCAGTGTAGGGACGGTGCTTTGCTCAGTGGCACCTTGCATGCTCAAATCCCAAACTGCCAACCTGCTAGGCCACCACTGCCCCATTAATGGTCTGTGTTTCCTGTCCACAACAGTAGGACTATTTAACTGAGCCTAAAAAACAATGACATTCAGGGCCAAATTGGCTGATTTTCCAGATATTGCGTTACGTTATCTTATGCCCAAGCCGATGGGCAAAATCATTACGTGCCAACATGCGCCCCACCAAAAGGGATTCTGAACCAGAGGAAATCTATTTACCTTCTTATTACCCTGCTGAAATGAAAGTGGATGCATGACTGATAAAGGAATAGTTCCTGAGAAAATGAGACAACTCGCGTAAATATGACTTGGTTAAAGAGTAACACGACAGGCATCAATTGGGACGGACTGTCCACGAAAAGTTCCCTAAACTGGACAGTAATTTGTCGTGACAGAACGTGGCACTCAAGCACAACACATACTCCAGAAAAAGAATGTTAGCATGTTCCAGTCACTGACCATTCATTTGCCATAAAGGTCTTTAAAAGCACACGCTAGCGAAGCGAACATTAAAAAAAAAAAGTCCTCAAGAGAAGTTATGTGAACTTTAACCACATAAGAATCCCCCGTCGCAGCGATTCTGCATCGTACAGGGCTGGAAATTTCTGGATTTTTTTGGGCCTCAGCAGCAGGCAGACAGTTACGTAAATGGGAACAGATGCTCAGATGACTGCAGTGCGTGAGAGATGGGTGTGGTCACTGCAACATTGTCTCAAGTATTCGGCCAAACATTTAAAGAATAACTTGTAAAGCTCACACAACAGACACAGTTTTGTGGGGATGGAAGCAAAATCTTCAGATTGTATTTGGTGGTCTGGTATGGCTCAAATGTAGTAGGTTTGTTAGTATAGTAATTAGTAGTTACAGGCACTGTCCCCCTGGAGCAGCTCCAGATTAAGGCCCCACCCACATGAGAACGCTTTTTCTCTAAAACGGGTTTTCGGTTTCTAAAAAAACTTGCGTCCACACAGGAGCGTTATCTGAAACGTTGTCATCCACACGGAGATGCAGATAATTGCCTGAACGCTGTTCTAACCTCCCCTCCACACCTGTAAGTGGCGCTGTAACTCCCCGCTCTGACTTGCTAAAAATTACTTACAATGGTAGGAAGCGGGGTTTGAACCTGTGACTTTGTGTTCTTCTGGTTCACAGGCGAGTGTGTTACCCACTAGGCCACTACCGCCCTGCCAAGAATAAATGCCCTTGTTCCCACACGTGACAAAGGGTAAAAAGCATGAAAATATGCAGGGGTTGCAAGATAATGTCTCTAGGCTGCCCATATTTGAGTAAAGAAGCATTCAACAGCTGTACAACTTTCATCTTTAACCTTAATAATATATGCTGAACCCAACCTCCTCACACAATTGCAGTGGGGTTTTTCCCCTTTAGTTGTTGGTACTGACTGAAGACAGGTGCCCAGTGTGCTTAATGGAAGTACCTTGCATGTTAGTGTTTACTGTGGCCCACAAGGCTACTCTGGCCCACAAGGCTAAACTACTCTGGTGAAGAGGAAATGAAATTGACTAAATTACACCATGACAGGAACAGCTGATTAAATGGCCAGAGTAATAAAAGTTCACCAAATTAAACTGGTTCATTGTGGCCTTATTACGACCACGTCTCCTTCACTTTTTCAAAGAGAGAGCCTTTTCTCCAGAGGGCCTTTTCCTTCTGCCCTCTCACAAAGAATCAAGTACGAACTTGGAACAGTTTTTGGGATGTTTCCTTATGTCCAGTGAAAACACTTATTAGATCATTTGTGCATCAAATGTCCCCCCACTGGTATATTATAGTGAGTTGGGCCAAGTCAGGGGTCTCCACACGCTTGTGACAGTTCCTAATGCTATTTTTATCACTACAGGGATCTCAGCAATGTGACCTTGCCGAGAAGCTGTTTGGTCCCATAGGGCCTTTCAGTACTCTGAAATCAGCCATGCTGTTCTGCTGAAGCGCGCAAATGTGGGGGGGGGGGGAATCAAACTTTTCATTTTTGTATTGAACAAGTATCTATGCAAGTCATGTAAACAGGGTACACGACAAGTTTACTTTCTATTTAAGAAACACATCTTGGAACTGTCCAGTGCTATAAAATATACGGCAGACAGCGCATTGTTTCAATATTAGACCTATTAGTCTAATTGTTGGAAACCTTTTTATTTAGTAGGTTTTGGGTAAGAATAAAGCAGGGTTTTTTTTTTGTTTTGTTTTTTACAGATACAGGTCCTCAAACATCGATCCTCCATCCTTACCTTATGAACACTCTTGGGATTCTCTAGCCATGCATAGTACATCTCCTCCACATAGTTAGAGCTTGTTCCATTGAGAAATGGCTCTGCGGCCACAGGGGCCGTATAGTGCCTGTTTGGCTGAAACGTCCTGGTGAGGGCCGCAGGCCTCTGCTGTGACAATGTCCGAGCAGTCTGAGAGGCCGTGATTGGCCGAAGCCGAGCAGCACAAGTCCTTAAGCGGTGCATCGCAGTCCTTTATAGGAGAGCCTGCCGCACAACCTCAGCAACCTCTCTGGCGTCTCCTACACCAACACAGAGTAGGGGGGAAACCACGTCTCCTTCACTTCTTCAAAGAGAAGGCGTCACTGTGGATTCCCTTCTCCGGGGGGCCTTTTCCTTCCAAGTTCAGCTACAATCTGACCTCCTCTTCAAACCTGGAACAACCAAAACAAGAGTCAGAATGGCTTACCCCCCCCCCCCCCCCATTCATTTTGTGTAAAATGAATACACAAGCAAAAGTATACCTCCCAGGGCTAGAATAAAGTTAATAGTAATTGCCTGGATAGGCTGTGTGTACACTTTCCAAACCTGTTCCTCAAGCTGCTGCCAAAATATTTGATCTCAATCACTTGGTTAATTATTGTCCGCCATTGTTAACCCCCTCAGGGGCATATAGCAGGTTGGACAAAAATCTATATCAGACTTCAGCAACTGCAGCCGCCTATAACCAAATTTGATCGGATTGCATATCTGAAGGCTGCTACAAGTCTGCAGACAGGAAATCCGTGATTCGCAACTTTACTGTCTGCATCGGGAGATGGAACTATCAAGTGATAGCGAACCAGGCCGTGACGGGGGAAGAACCGAAAGTCGCCACTCGACCCCTTTAACTGCATCGTTTCACGCCGCGGCGGTCTTTAGCTAGCTGTGCTAACGCAGTTCAACGCGCCGCCGCCCTTATTTGAACGTTTCTGGTGTTTCTAGAGCGCGGAGGTACGTCACCATGATGACATTGACATGTGGTCCGGAGCGAAATGAAACCATGGACTCCTCCCCACATGCCCCACGCCTATGTCTTGACCTTGCGTCCCAGCCTCGCAAGACTTCAGCGCCCCCTTCACAAGGCCCGCCCACACGTCATTTCGCGCCGCCTCATTGGTGCTCCGCTTGTTTGCCGGCCTGAGCGGAAGTGCACACGGGACGTCAGAGGTGTCAATCAAGTTGTCCTTTCGCCCAACATGGGTCCCGTGAAAATATGAGCTAGCGGCGCCCGCTAAGTTACCCGGTACGGGGGGAGCTGTTTACCAGCGCAGTGGAGAACGGAGTTTTCTCCTCGGGCGAGTCAAAAATGTATGTTTGCTGATTTCGTGTCCCCTTCCACGAGCCCGTTATATATATTTATTTATGTATATATAAAAAAGGTAGGCAAGTGTCCGACATCTGCATAGGAACGCACTAACGAGCCCCCCGTGACGAACGCGTTTCTAAAACGTAAAGAGCGCTAATTACACCTCACCGCCGGTCGCCGAGGAACGCGATGCCCACGCCCGCAGAGACAGTTCGACTGGCCGCGTATCGCTCCAAACTAGCCGGCGCTCATTAACGCAAACAAAAAAAAACTAGAAACAAATAATGCTGATTCTCCGCGGACGGAGAAATGGTGAATGTGTACCTTGGTGGCGGTAACACGGTGTCGCTCCCTCGGCCGCGCCGTTGCCCTCTGTCTCGCCTTGCTGGAAGTGACAGTGGAGAGGACGGGAAGCGGCTGCCGTCTCCCCTCTGACGTCATTCGCCGAGCGGGCGCGGGATTTTTAAACAAAACAAAAAGTCCAACATTACCAGCAAAATCATTTATTTCAATTCAGACAGCAATAAAATACACATTTAGTTTGATACTCCGAGCTCTCGCCCACAAACTGGACGCGTGCATTAAAACCGCACATTTTCTAAAATGTCATGATTTGCGATCACGCTAGATTCGCTATTCTTTTGCGTGCCTAATATACTCAAACGGTACTTAATGTCAAATTTTTACACTCATTAAGTGTTTCGCCATTTTCCAATTTCTAATATATATATATATATATATATATTTACTTTGATTAAGTTAAAAGCATTAATAAAAAAAAACATTTACATTTATGGCAATTTATTACATTTATTACATTTACATTAGATGCCCTTATCCAGAGCTACTTACAATTAGTAGTGACAGGGACAGTCCCCCCTTGAGACACTCAGGGTTAAGTGTATTGCTCAGGGAAACAATGGTAGTAAGTGGTTTTGAACCTGGGTCTTATGGTTCCAAGGCGAGAGTGTTACCCACTAGGCTTCTACCACCCAAAAGCAAAAAAGACGTAACGTAAGTTAGATACGAATTTTAATCATAGAAAATTACAGGAAGTGAAGCAATTTTTAAAATTGACGAATCTGCTGCCGTCAAGGTAAAACGCGAACACGTGCCAGGGCAGGGCACAAGTTGACATGGCGACCAGTTGATCCGTAACACCGGTTCGCAGCGCCATCCTTAGCAGAAGACTTCCGGAAGTCGGTGCAACCCTTTCTCGCATCGCACCGCGAGTCTCTGGATGGGCTGTCAAATGTGTTAAACGCACAAAAGGCGTGTCAGAAAAGCCCAGGAAGCCTACGCGGCGTCGGTGACTGACAGGAGTTTTTATGGACGCTCGGCATAAAGGAGAGCGACGTGTGGAAGTGGGCTAGCTAGCAGGCTAGCTAGTGGCTTGAAAAAGAAACCAAGGCTTCACGCAGGAGTCCGCTGGGCTGTTATCTGGTAGGTTTGCAAACATTCGGCAGACTGTGGCGTGTAAAACTGTGTGTCTAATGTCTGGAGCCTGTTAGTGTCAGCCAATGGCTTCGCGATACGTCAGCAGTTTGACAACACGCATGCCTTTAGCACCCGAAGGCAGCCGAATGCAGGCTAATATTAATATATGTGCATATACACAATGTATAACGTCATTATTTATTGCAGCAGTCATACGTGTTTGGTATGGTTGAACTGTCGAGTGTCCATAGGTGAACATTCGTTAGCTGGCTGGCTGTCAATTGCGTACATGGTGAGGGTTAGAGAGAGCATCTTAATTATTATTATTATTATTAAAAATAACAGAGGTTTGTTTTCTCATTTTTTCTCTCTGATTTTTCTTTATCATGTTGCCTAAAATATCTGTTTATCTTTGTGCAGTTGTCAGCGCAGCATAATTAACCTGCCAATGGCAAGCGCAAAGGTGCCTCTAGATGAGCAGCATATTACAGGATCCACAGGGCCTGCTGGCAGAGAATGCACACTTCCTGCATTGGTAGATATTCATATTTTCATAATGTATGTGTATACATCAGTTTAATAAGTACTATGCCATGGAACTGCAGTTTTGAATTGTGTCTGGCTTTTGGACGGTGGTTGGCAAAGGAGTTTATGGGGGGGTGTTATAATTTCTTTTGTGATGTAATCTGTTAACTCTAGCACCCAGACCATAAGGAGGAGCGATGTTTTCTGCCTTACAAACCCCCACCTGTGGATAGTTCAGCAGCACATATTGAAGAGTTTTTGGAGCACGCCCACTTTGTGTCTGAAGACCTGGAGTGGTTGTTGTCCTTGCCTCATGATAAATTCTGGTGCCAGGTGGGTGCCACAGCTTAACATATTCAGTCACAGCAGTATCTGTCTTTTCTCTGCTTTAAGGCTGTCTTTGACGCATCTCTTCAAAAATGTTTGCATTTGTACTTGAGTCATGCCCCCTGATACTATCACTAATGCGAGCCTTTGTTTTTGCAGCATTTAAAATAGTGTCTCGAATCCCATTGGTGGACGCTCATTTCCACATTTATTTATTTCCCCCTAACATTTAATTTTGCCCCACTTGAAACTGCTAGTGTTAATAAGCAGTTATGACAGCATATGTCTTTTCTCTGCTTTAAGGCTGTCTTTGACGAATCTCTGCAAAAATGTTTGGATTCGTACTTGAGGCATGCCCCTCGAGCTCTCGAACCGCCGAGCTGTTCGTCCCTGGCTGTGGCTGAAATGCAGCGATCTGTCCACCGCTCCGTCTTCATGGTCTTTCTAAGGATGGCTACGCATAAGGAGTCTAAAGTGAGTATCAGGCCAGTATTATTCATCCGGGCTATTCAAGGCTTTTTGAGAGCATTGTAAATTGATGGGGCTGCTGATGTCAAGGGAACTTTGGTGCAAGTAGTGTAGTGCATATGAACCATACGATTTCAAAGTCACAGGTTCAAACCCAACTTACTACCACTGTGAAGGAGACATTCTCTTTTTATCTACTTTTAGGAGCACTTTATCACTCCAGCAGTTTTTGGCGAGATCATTTACAACAACTTCCTGTTTGACATTCCCAAGATCCTGGACCTTTGTGTGCTCTTTGGGAAGGGAAATTCACAGCTTCTGCACAAGATGATTGGTATATCACTGTAGCTAATTACTGTGATTTTAGAAAAACAAAAGCACCCCACCCAACTGAATAAATGACAACTCAATCATATCTCCTTCCAGAGAACATTTTTACTCAGCAGCCTTCATACTACAGTGATCTGAATGAGACTATTCCCTCTGTCCTTCAGGTAAGAAGAACACTATCTATCAATAGAATGCCATATGCAACTGTTAATGCTGGCTTGCTGATCATTAAAAGTCTAATGCTTGTGTGTGTGTGTGTTAAGGTACTGGACACCATTTTGGAGCGATTTGGCCTTCAGTCAGAGCCGGCCACAGCTTTAGAGCCTCTGAAACTTACTGCCCACAGCCGCCCAACTGCCCATACAATGCCCCAGGAGGTGGGACTAGTTAGTGCAGAGAGCTGATTTAATCCCAGCATTTGATTCATTTCAATTATTATTATTTTCTTTATATTTGTATTTTCAACCATTTACAGGATCTGTTGGATCTGGTAATGTACTTGTGTGACACTTGCACAACCCTGCACTCTTTTCTGGATATTTTCCCTGAGGCTTGCAGGACATTTCAGGCACATGGCTTTCTCAGCAGGTCAGCCAACAGGGATACATGGGACTGGGACACATGAAAAACAATAAAGAAAAATCATTATAAATAATATAGTTTTTTGGTTTAGGGTAATGAGCATTAGTCTATATGTTGTAGGCTGTCCTCATTTTATGAGCTGGCTGTACCTGATGTTGAAAAAGCTGTAAGAAAGAGGAATTTTGATAAAAGGTATGTAATCAAATTAATACAAAGACACTTTAGCACTTGAAGTTGGATGAATATTTGAGACTTTTTTTTTTTCCCTCTCCAGTGTTCAGGAAGATCTTTGGAAGCGGCTAGCCCATTCTTGCAAGAAGATGGTAGAAATTGCACATTTGATTGTTCAACACACCTGCCTTCAGCCCATATTAGAGGGGTAAGACACAAACTACCTGTACATGTTAGATACAGTGGGATCTAGAAGTGATTTTTATATATAAAATCTTGAAATAAAGATTAATTGCAGTAAGTTAACTTTTTGATCTTTTTCAGGGCTGAGAACATACAGTCTTGTGTGGAGGAACTGCTGCAGCATTTCTCCACTTTCCTTCAGGAAAAGAGGTCCGGCACTCAAACAAGTCTACGTGTACTGTTTGTAGTCTGTTTTTATTTTTAATGTGGTGCATTTCATTATTTAGGTTCCTGACAGATTATGATGAAGAGTTTCCAGTAGCGGATGACATTAGTCTTCTCCAGCAGGCATTTCCTCATCTGTATCCTCCTCCTGTGTGTAGCTCCTAAATTACAAATGTATGCAAAAGACCCCAAAACTCCTGCTTGATGAACAGTCATCGATGCACATTCATTTATACTTACAATCACTCCAGCGTGTGTTGTCTGTTTGTATTAACAAACACTATCAGATGAGGGAGATTATGTTTGATCCTTAACCGCCCCCTTCCAGTGATGAAACGCGCACGTCTTACCTGCTGGAGGGGGTGGACAGTGCCTATGAGAGCGTGGGCCGTAAAAAGTCTGGCGCTCACCCACCAGTTGGTGGAACTGCAGGGGCTCAGAGTGAATCCGGAGCTGCCTGGGGGGCAGAGTTGTCCCAGGTGGTGAGGGGAGCAGAGGCAAGAGAGGATGAGGGCCTGGTGGATGGAAACGATGTGAGTGGATGGGATAACCACCCCATCAGTCTCATGTACAGACTTGCATGTACATTTTGCATGTGGTCTTATTCTTCAGGGGCCAGTGTGTACAGTCAGCTCAGGTGAGCTGGAGTCCCTGCTGTCTAACGTAAGAGACCTTCTGCCTGACCTGGGTGAAGGTTTCATCTTGGCCTGCCTTCAGGAGTATGGCTACAACTCAGAGATGGTGATCAACAACATCCTGGAAAACAATCTAGCCCCAAGCCTGGACAAACTGGATAGAGCCCTTCCAAGGTGAGGAACTAGCATGCTGGTATATTTATATGGAATGCTACTTTTAATGGAACTAAATCTCTAGGAATATTTTACTAAATGCATTAAATACAAAAAACCTTTTGACTTTATACTTAAATAGGGCTCTTACAAATAAAAAAAACAATAATTGTTAAACTAATGGTATTTACAGTGTGGGTCCTAGTGAACCAGTTTAGGGATTTCAATGATCGACATCTTAAAGAACTTATGTGAGTCGCTCTGGATAAGAGCATCTGCCAAATGCTGCCATTAAGTTGCTGTTGACAGCAATCAAGAGCAGCGGCTGGCTGAGGATCTGAGACGTTCCCAAAGCTCTCTGTGCATTGCAGTGAAAACTTGTAAAATTTTGTGCGTTGACTTGTGCGTATGTTTCACAGACCTATTAAAGCGGAAGCCAATCCGGTCCTCAGCAACCGGTCCAATGTCTTTGACGATGATGAGTTTGATGTGTTCAAAAGGGACCAGGTGGACATGTCCCGAATATGGAAAGGAAGGAAGTAAGAAGTCCTCCTGTTTCCATTTGAGTTTGTAGATGGTTTGAAATGTTTTAAGTTTATAAGTTCTTTTAAAAATCATTATGTTAGACAGGGTCCAAGTGGACGTGCCCTGTTGGAGGACAAGCAGCACATTTCAGAGCAGAGGGCGCGGTACCAGGCTTACGAGACTGTGGTTGATGAGGTGCCGATTGGTACAAATGAGTCTGGCGAAACAGGCGCTGCCTATGTAGCGGATGATTATGAAGATGAATACGACGACACTTATGACATCAACCAAGTAGGAGCCAATGACCTGGATGAGGATGATGATCTCTTGAGCAGAAGGTATGAATGGAATAGGAAACCACCGAAAGATAGAGTTCCCGTGAAAATGTGTCTTCTCTTTCTGTTAGGCCATTCACCATTCCACAGGCACTCCGAACAGGCAGGAAAGCACCAGAGGAAGAGGAGGATGAGGGAGATGAAGAAGTGGAAAAGGTGCATATTTATTGTAGATCGAAAAGGGTCTTGGGGGGTCTTTCAAAAACCTGCTTGCAATAAACTTTTTTTTCCTAGGATAATGGTACGAAGAGAGACCTCTTCATTCAGGACCCAGCAGTGCTGAGAGAGAGAGCAGAGGCCAGAAGGTTAGCCATGCAGAGCAGGAAGGGGTAAGAAACAACATCCCAAAATTTCAAAACTCTCACACTAATAATGAACTACATATGTAGTGGTGCTACTGACCTCAATATGAAGTCTGATGTACTGCAGTGTTTATGCAAACTGTGTTTCTGGGGCTTTAAATATTACAGTAAAATGTATAATTATTTGTTCTGTTTAGAAAGAATATTTATTGGGAATAAATTTAGAAATAATGGCCTTATCTTGATAAGATACTATAAAATATGTTTACTTGACATTAAGCGTTATAGAGCTATAAAATATACATGCATTCATGGAAATGATGCTTTTTTTTTTAAACTGTGAACGAAACACCTGTGGTTAGTTATGGCCTCATGTTGCTCTCCTATTGAAATACTGTTCTCTTCGTGGTATTAGTTACAGACCGCCACCTACCAGTCATGTCATGGGTGGACCCAAGGGACAGGGCCAATCACAGGAGACCTTATTAGATCGACGTCGGAAGGAGGCCAGCAAAAGCAGAGGCGCCAACCACAACAGAAGATCTATGGCAGACCGCAAGAGGAATAAAGGCATGATCCCCTCTTGATGATACGAGTCTATGTCTGCCAATATGGACGCTCAAGGACTGGTGCCTCCGGAGGTCATGACCTCCAGTATGACCCACGTTGCCACATCTTTCATTTTATGCGTAAATGAGATCTTGCAAGCTGGTCTGAATTTTTTTTTTTTTTGTGATCTCAACCATCTTTCCTGTGTTTAGAATTTTAAGTTAATATTTGTTCATTATTGTAGAAGAACATAGTTTTGGGGTATTGGAAAGTTAAATTTAAGCCACATGGTAAACCAAAGAATGACGAGCACACAAGCATTTGTCTTTGCATTGTGCCATTGATTTCAGTTCTTTATTAAAGTGATTGTGACACACAGTAACTGTAACATTTACAAGACCAGAGTGAAGGCTGAGCGATGGTTTTAGAGACTCTGGCCCAGCCAGGGGCACACGAATGGGAAAGGGCTGCACCTTCCACTCTACCCCCTGCCTAAGGTATCTCTTTATCATGTTTGACCCTCTCAGAATGTTTTGTGTTCATAAGCCACCAAATGCAGCAATGAGTAAGTAAACCTTACATCTCTCAGGCAAAACTGACCAAGACAACTTGCCATGCATTTTCTATAGAATGAAGACAATGCAATACTATTTTGTAACTAAAACCATATAATTTATAAGAGCTTGGAAAATATCGTGAAAGATCTATGTATAAATAAATACTATTGGCTTTGTTTCAGTCAACTGGTGAAGTCACGTCCGGCATCCCTCCTCAAGGTGAAGGGAATTGTGGTTACGTGTCTTCTTTAGCTGTACAGTCTCTCTAGAGATGTACCTGGCTTGTGTGCGGTTCCCAGATACCACGCAGCGAGTAACTTTGTGCACATTGGTGTTTTCTCCGCATAATTAAGACGCTAAATGTCATAAAGGGAGAACACACAGGCATGAATCACGTCAGGTGCAGATCTGAGAGCGAACAGACAGCCACACAACACTTCAAACATATGCTACAGGTCTCTTGTAAAAACTATATTCTAAATTATACTTAAAGTTCTAAAATCAAGTAAGTGTCACACAGTACAGGAAGAATAAGAATATTGGTAAGTTTACCTAGACATTTAAAAAAAAAAGGAATACAATACCTTAATATGAGATATTGGACTAGTTTCCTCGTAAAACTAAATCCATGTAGACTTTTTCAGAAATGCGTACAGTTCCTGATCGATTAAAAATCATTAAGATTTGTAAACACATTGTATGCCTGTGCAACACACGTTTCAAAGCATGGGCTCTGCTACGCCCCTGTTCCTCATAAACACCCCTGCGTTCAGACGAATCGAGTAGTTTGCAGATTTGACAAAGAAAAAAATAAATAAAAAAACAAGCATGTTTGGCTTAACAAACTACATGGAAATTCGTCGTCCAGCCGGTCTGCCAGGAATCATGGGTGAGAGTGAAGCCGGGGCATCTGGAGGTAACGCAGTCGGGAGGGGGGACGTCCTCGTTCAGAGAGCTGCCATTTACAGTACAATGAAAAGATGTCTTGTTGTAATGTCCCACAAACACACAAGAGACCTGCTCCAGATACACAGGCTCCCACATCAGCTGTTAACAGGAGTTACCTGTGGGTGGCAAACAAGTCAGTCAGAAAACACACGCCCAGTGCAATTATAGTTAATATATACAATTTTATCTCCAGTGTGAATACGTGATAAGAAAAGTGAAGTTTTACAGTCCAGTACAACATCAGAAATCTGAGAAGTCAGTAATAATTTAGCGGGTGATTATTTTAATGCCGACACCAGACCCATGGAACTATGAAAACTCATTCATTGTTCATGATGAGGTGTGGCTAGTCAGGCTACATTACGACGTTCAGCTGCAAAGCACCTTCACCAAACTTGTAGCGTGGGCGTGTGTGGTCCTACACTCACTGAACACACTGCGTTTGCACAGCGGACAGGTCTGTTGCAGGAGGAGCCAGGGGTCAACACAGTCCCGGTGGAACTCGTGCAGGCAGGGCAGCACTCTCAAACACTGCGGGCCAGTGACAAATGGCAACCTTTAACATCGTAAAACCCCTTGCACGTCAGCGCGTGCAGAACAGTGGCAGCAGTCGGACCTGGTTGTCGTGGAACTGCTCCAGACAAACAGCACAGCCGTCCAACTCCGCAGCCTGTGCTGCGTCGCTCCAGAGCCGAGTCTTCAGGGCAGACAGTCTTTTCAACGTGTCCTGCTTGGGATGTAACTGAGCAGGGGAAGAACTGGTTTTTAAACATTGACCCAAGGTAACAGGAAAGGGACGGTCTCATCCAGCCATTTCAGTAACGTGTGTGCTTGAGATCTTTGCAAGCATGCCTGCTGCACAAAGACTTATTCGCTCTCAGCATAAATCTGTTAACATGCATTGAAATACAGGAGACAGCATTACAGCATTCAAAGATTTCCCACTATGCAAAACGATAGGTTATTACAATATAATAATAATAATAGTTGTTTGATTACTCAACAAGCACCAGTTTGAATATCAACACAGTATAGGCACCTCTAGGTCATCACCAAACTGGTTGTCCTGATGCTGCCAGCGGGCGTGAACTATGACCCCTGTAGAGAGGATCAGTGCCACCAAGACGACCGTGTTCCACAGCTGCTGCAGGTACTTCTGTAAAAACACAACGCCGGTCACCGTGACACCGAGGTCTGATGCCGTCAACAACGTCTGTTTCACGCTGGCCCAACCTGGACCTGGGAGTTGGTCTCTCCGGTGCAGATGACCCCCTGCCACTCCCCGTATAAGCCCCCCCGGGAGCGACCGCAGCTGGACCACAATGTCAGCGTGGCCCCCTGCAGCCACACAAAAAGGGACAGCTCGCACAATGTTGTACTGCCGTGCTGCAACTGTGCCAAACGCTTTGGCGACCTACCAGATTGTCCTGTAGGAAGGTCTTGTATGTGATTTTTGCTGTTGCGTGCAGACCCCTGTAAAGGAGCATAGAGCGTTCTGAAATGTGCTAGGCTCACGCGGCAAGCCCTCCTCAGACCAGCGCTCCTACCTGAGCAGGGCTCCTATTAACTTAGTCACGTTCTCAGACGTCTGTATGACTATGATGGGCTTGGACAGGACCTGGGAGAGGTCCATCTGCGGAAGGAGAATCGAGCGACGAGTCAGAACGCGAAGTCACAGCGGACGGCGGAGGACGGTGTCCAAGGGGCCTACCTCTCTGACAGTGTTCTGGTTGAGCGCCAAGATGATGAGCGCAGACGCCCCCAGGACAAGCGCCCGCTTCATCTTCGATAATTAAAGAAAGAAAGGAAAAGTTCAACGCACGTCAAAGCTGCACTACCCTGGCCACTTTATTAGGCACACGTCACTGTAACAGGGGCCGTGTCACACGTCGGTATGAAGCTTAGTGACACCGCTGGGTGGAAAGTGGTCCCAGACAAAAGATGAGCTACAGTCTCTGTGAATCAAGGATAAGTGTATTTAATAAAGTGGCCAGTTACCGGCTTGGCTGTTCAGTTCCATTCGTTTTTTTGGTTGTTTTTTTTTTTTACCCTGTTCACCACAGCAGCTGCGAAAGACTCCTGGCCACCGCTGGTTTTGGAAGCTTCCATCTTGACAGGAACGACTCCTATCCAGGGATTCTGGTCCCCGGCGTCCACACTCTTGCGTTCTCCCTCCGCGACCTTGATGGAGTCGTCTTGCATCTGGGAAAGAAAAAAAGTCCAGCAAATTACCGGCGAAAAAAAGATTCCCCAGTACAGTAGCACGCCTATTTCATACAATGTGCTTTGCATATGAAAGTGAAGTGATTGTCATTGTGAGACACTGCAGCACAGCACACGGTGACACAACGAAACGTGTCCTCTGCTTTTAACCATCACCCTCGGTGAGCAGTGGGCAGCCATGACAGGAGCCCGGGGAGCAGTGTGTGGGGACGATCGAGATTCGAACCGGCAACCTTCTGATTAAGGGGCCGCTTCTGGCCACCACTGCCCCCCCAAGGCAACGATTCGCAATTGCGTATTTTTGCTCATCAAACACGAAGAGGTTGCACGAGTAATTGCATATAATAACAATAAAATAAATTCCTATTTACCAATCGCAGATCGCCTTGGAGCTCATTGCTGCCCTTGCTGCGGCCGTCCGGCGTGTGGTTATTAAAACTGCCCTCCACCACGTCCCCCTGCACGACGCTGCCGGCGCCCTGCTGTTCCTGCACGAAGATCTCCACCACAGCGACCTGCTCCGTGGCGGCGGCGGAGGCGGACAGCGCGACCAGCACCGACAGAACGCCGCGGCAGATCATCGCGAACAGGCCCCGGGGAGCGTCCGGTCCAAAAACCGAAGGCGATACCCGATCGATCAGGCCCCGGTCGAGACCCCGGCCTTCATCGACCCAGGATTACCCTGCTGGGCTCGGACCTCGAACGGAATGTAAACAGGACGACAGCTTCCTGCTTGCACAGGAAAAGGCAGGCGGCGTGTGTGCTTGTTGCACGGCCGCCATCTGCTGGGAATTGGAGGAGAGTCCGCTGCTGATGGTGCGCCGCCATCTGCACTGTGTTCGCCAGGGTTTGGGCCTCGCTCAAACATGAAGATGTACAGTACAGGCCAAAGGTTTGGACACACCTTCTCATTCAATGTGTTTCCTTTATTTCTTTATTATGTGGAGTTATGTACTTATCAAAAAGTGGAGACCTGGCCTCCACAGTCACCAGACCTGAACCCAATCCAGATGGTTTTGGGTGAGCTGGACCGCAGAGTGAAGGCAAAGGGGCCAACAAGTGCTGAACACCTCTGGAAACTCCTTCAAGACTGTTGGAAAACCATTTCAGGTGACGACCTCTTGATGCTCATCGAGAGAATGCCAAGAGTGTGCAAAGCAGTAATCAGAGCAAAGAAACTAGAATATAAAACATGTTTTCAGTTATTTCACCTTTTTTGTTAAGTACATAACTCCACATGTGTTCATTCATAGTTTTGATGCCTTCAGTGAGAATCTAGCTCAACTATGTCTAGTCCAGAAAATTTTTTGCTAGTAGATGCTATTAAAATCTGATGTGCATATATTAATAGGCAGAGCACATACAATAGGGTTTCAACAGGACACAACTATAGAGCAGGGATTTTGTACCCAGATAAAGCGTCACGTTTAGCCCCGCCCCCTGACGTCACACATACGCATTTCTTCAGAATTTATACAAACACCAGTCCCTATTACAATAAATCTGACTTGGCCAGATTTGTAACTAAACTTTGACTGTTCTCAAACCCTCTATTCAGTAGTCACTGTGTTACTCCTAATGGAAATAGTTTCCTAATGTTTTGTAAATTAGTACATTTTGACTTGTATTTCTACTTTAACCCATGTACACGACTTGTTTACTTCGTTCACCACTGAGTGCCAGATTAGTCTTAATCTGAATAAAATGTCTTTAAAGAATAAAATTATGTTAACACGGAGCACCGTGATTCCTATATTCGGCAGCGCCCTCTTCTGTTACCGACTGGTAGTGAATGAGTTAATCCGGCTTGTTTGATTCAGCGATCCGAATCGTTTGACTAAACGATTCGGGAGCCTTCGATCTCCGACTGCCCTTTGTTCACCCAGCAGGTTGTGTTTACTTTAGCTAATCTGACAAAGTCATCATTTTAACAGCAGCGTGGGTGATGCGATTTTCGGCGGTCGAGTGGAGTACCGAGTACCGAGTGGAGTCGTTCGCTCAAATGATCCGTTCGTTCACGAGCAGGGACTGGCTGGGAGGCTGTGACGCTCGGAAGGAGAGGAGGAGAGGAGAGGACGGACGCTCCCTCGGCCGAGCCCACGGTACCCCAGTCCGCGGCAGACCGCCACTGTCTCGGCGCTCGACATGAGCGGGCGAGTCGGCGACTTGAGTCCGAAACAGGCCGAGGCCCTCGCGCAGGTAACTTCTCATCTTCCTCCTCCGCGGATGCGCACGTTTTAAAAACGCGCGTTTCGGGCTTGAATGCAGAGTCGTCACATTGCGCTCGGTCACAGAGCACTTCTGCGTGAGAACAGTGGAATTGGATCTGCGGTTTCGTGAACCCAGCTTCCCATCGCAATAACAAGACTTTTAAACAATACGTCACTTGGTTTAAAATTACCGTCCAAAGGCTACCGAGGCAATATTTCCGAGCATGCGCAAAGCACTAAAACCGCATTATTATATGTCGCATTATTTATTATAATGACTGCGTAACTAAGCCATCTCAGGAGTTCTGATCATTTCTGGGTGGTAGTAGCCTAGTGGGTAAGACACTCGCCTATGAACCAGAAGACCCAGGTTCAAGTCCAAATTACTACCATTGTGTCCCTGAGCAAGACATTTAACCCTAAGTTTCTCCAGGGGGACTGTCCCTGTAACTACTGATTGTAAGTCGCTCTGGATAAGAGCGTCTGATAAATGCTGTAAATGTCTTTAGCCTCCATTTATACTGCTATGCTGTCTTGATCTAATTGGAACGCATGTTTTTCCCTGTTAACTGTTGCTGGACCGTGTGTGGTGTTTAGTTGCGAGAGAGGGTCCAGGACGTTCTGCCCCAGTGTCCATACCAGAGTGACCACTTCCTGCTGCGCTGGCTCAGAGGTGAGGATGCACACGGAAGAGAGCGGATGCGGGACTTGCGCTCTATGCCCTCTTGTCCTGCATTTGTTTACAGCGGCACCCGAGTTGCACGTTTACATTTTTTGCATTCAGATAAATTTGCATTCAGGCTGCTGGATTCGGGCTCAGCGGTCGTTGTCTTCTTTCCTCTCTCTCCTCATGTTCTTCCAGCTGCTGTTATTGATCTCTCAGCAGACTTGAGCATGAGCGCCATTAGATGTGCATCAACCACATCTAGAATGGGCGTATTGATGGCGATGATAATCGTGTTGTATAAGGGAGAGGCCGTGTGCAGCGATTTTTCTTTAGCTTCAGTTTGGTGTAACACCTTTGATCCAGGAATGTCCACTATCACTTGAAGGCTGTACTGGGGCCATATTGAGAAAGGAGGGTGAGATCATTTACAGATACTTTCAGATAACCGTCAAGGTAAAATGACTGTTGAGTAATATTTTTTTTTAGAGGCTCTCCGAGTAGCTCGCTATTTTAAACGCATGTTCCTCTTTTGAGAGATTGAGCATTGCGAATGCAATTACAGGATGCTGAATCATTCTTGCACATGACTCTTGTCAAATGTTGGTCTGGATGCCCGTGGCATTAGACAAAGGTATTACTTTTTGTGAATACCATCTTTATTTTGTATACCATATTCACTGTGGATGCTTTACAATGCACAATAGCTGTCAGTGAATGTTAAAAATCTGCTCTTACGAAGCATTTAGTTCACTTCCTCATTTACTATGAGGAATTAGGGCAAATGTGTATGGTGTGTGAACATACAAAGATATTTTTGAATATAATGTGGAAATTATAGTGCACATAATAAAGCAATACAGGGTGTGTGCATGTAAGCATTTTTTTTATTTCCTGCGCTTCAGACTTTGTGCTTTGTGTGTTCTAAGGCTGAGGTCGATGAGTTGCTGTTACATGCAAGACCTCAGACAGTTTCCAGATAACCACTCGGCACTGTGGCATTAGATTAGCCTATCTGCATCGTCCTGTTTAAGATATTAGGCTTTATCTGAATTACATTTTAGTCATGAAATGTGAGGGTTAATGAGGGTGCACTACTTTAATGACTTTAAATCAGATGGTGCAAGAATGGGGCCAGCGGGCTTAGAAGTATCACAGTAAAATTGATGCATTCAATAAGAAAAAAGACATTAATTTTATTATATATTTTCAAAGATATTTATCTCTGCTTTCTGTATCTTTACTTACAGCCAGGAACTTCAGCGTGCCCAAAGCAGAGGCCATGCTGCGAAAGGTATCTCTTCTTTTCTTCAGCAACAAAAGCTATTTTGTATGTTTTCCTTTTCATATGCATGAAGGGTAAATTAATCTGAAATCCATGCTGAGGCCATGTACTATTTTTGAAGAGTTTCCTCAACTTGAAGCACAGTTGGCTGCTTTGTGTAAAGTTTGAAATCACAAACAACGATTTAAATTTCTGCCAGGATTTATCCGCTGACACTGTGCAGTGCCTTGTGTGGATTGCAGGAAATCGATTTAGAAAGACGCTATATGGTCAGGAGTGCGTTCATGGCAAATCAGCCCCTTGTTCTTGAATGCGACCTTTTAGGTGCTAGATGGAGAACCACCCCCCACCCGCACGGTTCCATTCATGGGGCTGGTCTCTTGAGAAGTCAAAGCTCCAGTCTCAGGATATTATCCCTCAACTGCTGATTAAGCAAGTCGTTGAGAGTGTAAGCCTTCTGATCTGCTTTATCCCCGTTACCTGCTGTTCTCCTGTGCGGTTGTGTGAAAAGGCTGTGCGTGTTCATTAAATACATTGTAAGTATAAATGTACATTAAAAAGGATTTTAGATATGCAGTTGCAGACAGTCTTATTGCCAGAGCACTTGTGTATCAAAGGATTTGTTGTCAACGGAAAGTTTTATGCCGAATGCATAAATCTTCCTGGTGCAACTCTCTTCATTTACCTGGTCTTAAGACTGGCACCTAGAAATTCACTATGATGTGCATCCCCAGTGGACAGGTTATTAGTAATCGAACAACGACTAACAAAATTGTGCATGACTTGTGCAAAATTGTGCAACTTCACAAGACCAAAGCATGTTTTTCCACCAAAATGTACAACTATTTAATATATGTATAGGTAGATGGCTGGAGTGAAATGGAATCACAGCCCATGTGCCCCTCTGTTCTACTGTACAGCATCTGGAGTTCCGAAAGCAGATGAAGGCCGACACCATAACCACAGACTGGAATCCTCCGGAGGTAAAGGACGCATCTGGCAGTCCCTCCCACACAGATTTGGACACCGATGAGTGACTGTTGCTTTGACATCCTGTTGCCCTGCCCTCATAATTATATGGGATATTTACACTGTCAAGTGTATATCTGGCACAGGGTGGGGTGCCAAGGGCACCACAGGACACACACACACACATACCATTAATTTACACAATCAATAGATTGCACAATTTAGAGTTCACCTAGTGTGCATGCCTTTGGACGGCTAGAGGAAACCGGAACACCCATAGGAAACTCATGGCAACATGGGGAGATCTTGCAGAATCTGCACACACACAAGGCCAGAGCCTGGTTTTGAACACATGGCCTTGGAGGTGTGAAGCCACAGGCCACCATGTGGCCCATCCCCGAGGCAAGACCTTCTACGTCAGTGAAATGGCTATGTTTCTGTTTAGTTTTGGGAGGATAACTGTATGTGCTGTAAGAGTTCATTCCTTCACCAATTACAGTGATATGAAGGAACGATTTAATGGGTCTCTTTAGACAGATGTGATTGTGAGAGACTTTGTAATCCAAATTAGCATAGCACAGGGTTCACAGTATGTGTTGTAATGCTGGTGCTTATATTAAGTGGTTGAACTTTGACCTCATATGCGGCAACCTCATTAACTGTAAATAGATCATGCCAATGTGATCACGCTGCCGAGAATGAGCTTTTTCCATTGTTTATGGAAACACATGTTTAGGAAAATGTTCTGCCATTGTGTTGTGTTGTGTTCTGTTGCTGTACATGAACTTTGCTGACGTTTGCTTTTTTTTTTTTTTTTTTGCTGCGGTCAGGTGATTGAGAAGTTCCTGTCGGGGGGTATGTGCGGCCATGATCGCGAGGGGAACCCCATCTGGTACGACGTCATCGGCCCTGTGGATCCCAAAGGCCTGCTTCTCTCGGCATCTAAGCAGGACTTCATCAAATCCAAAGTCCGGGACTGTGAGATGCTGCAGAAGGAGTGTGACCGGCAGACACAGAGGGTGAGTCTACTGCCTCCTTTTGCATCATTTTAATTTTCTACCCAAACTCTGAAGCCTGGCGTCAGTTCATTGGTCTGCACCTTAGCACTGATTTTCTTGTCTCTTGTAGTATACCAAAAAATACCAGGAGTATGCAAATTGAAATGCACCTTGTTAATTTCACTGTGTTAATCTGAATTGTCAAATCCATTGGGTTTTGTGAGATCCTGCTCAAATTGCACTCAGCTCACCAGAGTTAAAACCCGTTCTGCAGGTGGGGTGACGGTTGCTTCTGGCAGTTCTCCAATGGCATTTTTACTCCTCAGACTGCTGTATTATATGCAAAGCAATATTGTGAATTGTTTCATAAATGAACTGATCTGCCTTCTAGCATTTTCACAAGATGGAAATGCACTGTTCTTTTTTCTTTGTTCTTGTGCCTCCTGCACATTCCAGAGTTAAGTGTTGATCCATGTTCACTCCCAGCCCCATTAATAGCATGTTAGGCTCATTTCACTCCATGATTTATTGCAGCAAATGCACAGCAGGAACTGATATGTTGGGTCTTGCACTGTTTAGTGTGGGGAATTAGGGTTGCACCTGTACCAGTTTGACCTTGCAGTGATCCAAAAACTTTTATTCTGCACAACCGCCATCATGTAAGGAAATCTGTCACAGAAACTGTGTCGTTTAGTGACACGCTATTCTTGTGAGTCATGCTGGCTCCGTTTCAATAGCGGTGCCATAATAACACTAGTCTCTCACCTGCGTTTCGGTTCAGTTCAGAGGTATAGGATTTACGATGCCACACTTTCAAAAGGCTTTTCTTCAGCCCATCTTCTCTGAACGTCCTGGGCTTTGTTCAGTGCAACATGATGCTACATGCTGCCTCCTACACACGTTGGAAAAAGGTTTAGGGATGGGCGAGCAGGACAATCCAACACATCATTGGTGATTGATGGAAACAAAAGTATTATTATTATTATTATTTTAAATACAGCATTCTGGCTTTGCTCTAACGTGTGCTTGGCTTTTTTCCCCTCTCTCTGCCTCAGTTGGGTAAAAATGTTGAGTCCATCACCATGATTTATGATTGCGATGGCCTGGGGATGAAGCATTTATGGAAGCCGGCTATAGACCTTTATGGAGAGGTACAGTAGGTGACATCAGATCTGACTGGTGATGCCAACCAAGGGTAAAAATGTGATCATTATGTTTATCATGTATTTTTTTCAGGTGCTTACCATGTTTGAAGACAATTACCCTGAAGGTCTTAAGAGGCTGTTTGTCATTAAAGGCAAGTTTGCTTCATGCTTACTCCTCATTTATGTCATTTTGAAGTCTATATGGGCTGTTCACTGTGTACTGTGCTGTTTATAACACATGTAGCACTGTGCGGTATGAACCCTGCTGTATAACATGCTAATGGTGTGAAATATTGGCTTGCTGTCATTAGCTTCCTAGCTATGCTGGTTCATGTTGAAATCTGGTACATCAAGTATAGACTTTGTGTTTGGACTTGGCAAGTTTGGCTTTCAAGGGTTGCATGACGTTCACTGGATAATGGCAGAGCTCATTTGGACTTGAGACTCTTTGATGTGTTTTTTGTCGTTATTTTCATAAAATGACATAAATTACATAAAATGAAGGTCTGAGGGTTCAGGTCTGATACAGTGTCCTTAATGTACTAGAAATTTCAATTTGCATTTAGTAACAAATGAGTATGTACATTATGAATGTTGTCATTTGCGATCTGTCATTTGTTTCTTGTCACTCATCACAGCGCCCAAGCTATTTCCCGTTGCTTATAATTTAGTCAAGCACTTTCTGAGTGAGGACACCCGTCGCAAGATTGTCGTCTTAGGGGGTGAGATTTGAATCGGCCCCGATTTCTTATTCTGTTTGCAATGCATTAGACAATATTTTAATAAATAATTCTCTTCCTACAGCCAACTGGAAGGAGGTGTTACTAATGCATATCGACCAAGAAGAGCTTCCAGCAGCTTATGGAGGAAAACTCACAGACCCAGACGGCGACCCTTGCTGCAGAACAAGGGTGAGTTTCAGTAGGTGGGACCTGACGCGGTCTCAGTAGACTGCTGCAAAATGTACCAATTAGCATTTAAATATGCTTGCAGATCTGGCAGGATTTGTTCCAAAATAGGTATTTTTCTAGTTCTTCTGCTGCCTAGCCCAGACAAAATCTGCATCAGGCTTTCATTCTAGAAATGCTGGAGGTGTGGAAGGGATTTTTTACTCATATTTTTTGGCAAATTGGTATGTTTCAGGAACTTTCGGTGGAAAATGCTTCAGTGTAAAGTATTGGAGGTTCACAATGCTGATCTCTTGTGCTTCAAATTGTTCAGCACCATTTTACACTGCTGTCGCCACACATAAAAGATTAGACCTAATGCTTTTTCCATCATAGTAACGTGATATAGTCTGAAGAAAAGCCCGTTCGGTGTGAAGTAGGCTGCCCTGGTTTCCCTAGTTAGCCGCAGTTTAGTGCCTCAGCGTATCACTAGCTGTAGTCGGCCTATTAACCTCAGCTCAGCTCTTCTCCCCGCAGTGTGTTGTAGTACAGCTTATTAGGTTATGTGCTGATGACAGAACCCTTGCGGACAGATTAGGAGGATTAATTCGGCCCAGAGAGGTTGTCCTCTACAACTGCACCACCCATGAGTTATTGGGCGGAAAGCAACCGTCACTTTAAATGAACCATCCCGTGGAAGAATTTTTAAGAGCTGGTGATTGGTGCGTGGTAAGCTATAAACACGCTTGGAAAGGTCTTCATTTTTAATTCACTTTTTAACTTATCAATTTATTTCAAATCTCAATGTACAAACACTGGCACTCAGTGAGCAGTGTAGACCTGCTATGCACATCCTGTTTATTGTGGGGAGGTTGTGTAAAATCAATTGTGCAAAAAACACTTACAATTGAGCTACCACACTGTACTAAGTAACAGAACTCAGTATGCAGTATAAGCAATGTGTTAATAATGGCACATTGCTATTAAGGTATGATGCAGGTGAAAAGGATCAGACAACGTGGGTCAAATAGATGTAATGGGTCATAGGTCAAATAGACAGGCAGTTTACATCATGCCAGTTTACATCGTGCAACCCTGTTACACATTGCAGTGTTTTTTTAATGATCAGAAAATACTTGTTACCTAACATGCATAATGGGATTATTATAAAATCTGCACATTGTGCCTGCCTGTTGCTTTAAATGCGCACATCCAGACTGTCCCTCAGTCACTACCGCCCCTGTGCTGAGTCACCGGTCACTGTTGAGGACAGAGAGACTTAAGTGCCAAGCTGCAGTGAGCCTCTCCCACCTTCACTTCTTCCCCAGCTGTCACCTGCTGACCACAGATCTGTCACCTCCTCTGTGCTCCTCTTCGCGTAGCTCCAGGTTTGCCTGTCTAGAGAACAAAAACCTCACAGGACATTTAATTGCCCGAGTTTCTCCCTTGAAAGTGCACCGTGGAGTTTATTTGAATTGATTCCTTTATGTGTTTGTTTGTTGTTCCGTTTACCGGTGGACTGTAGCAATCAATTGCACCGATCTCCGTGACTGTCGATATTACTTTATTATCATAAAGTCATCGTGTTCATATTTTATTCATGTCACAGATGGCACACACATAGTGACGTAGGGCAGTATTTTCCCAGTGCTAAATAAGACAAAGTGCACGGGCCGTTTTTGTAAATGTTTGATTAGAATGCCAGAATGAAGCGTTGATAATACAGACGTTTGGCTTGCCAGTGGGCGTGGTCCCGAGAGGCCTAGGGATCATGTTTTTGATGAGGATAAGAGGCGACTGATTCAGAGGAGGGAGCTGTAAATCATCCAGACTGAGGAAGTAGATTTATTTCATTAAAACGTCATTAAAGAACAGCTTTTGTGTTTTGGAACCCCAAAAAAGTGACTTATTTCACCAAATCCAGCCAAAATATCGCCTGTGTAGCAAGTCTTATTTAGCGATGGGACAATGCAGCCTATAATTGCACATAGTGCAGTATGAGTCGATCACTTTGTGGGATTACTGATTTGTACTTGATTTCATTGCTCAGTAGATATTCACCAGTACTGTCATTGCGTCCAAGTTCTCTTTCTTTGTGTTTGTTCCAGTTTGCCTCTGGCTTGTTTTCTGTCAGGCATGTCTGGCATGCTTTAGTCCTGAGCAAATCTGCAGTGGACTGATTCTGCACAGACTCTCTAAAATGCCAGGCATGTCAACAGTCAATTAGTTGAGGTGTTAAGCTAAGGGCCTTTTGATGGAGTTTCAAACAGGGTCTTTTCTGTTGGTATGATATGTTTAATCTAGAACACATTTGGAATGTACCTGATTTTGTAAAGGCTGTCTTTTTCTTCAAATAAAGGTTATTCATAACTTCTGCTTGTTAATTTTTTTTTTGCATTCACACTGTAAATCAGAGAGTAAATCACTGTAACATAGCTATTACTATGTTTTATCACTTGTACTTTTCATCATTATACATTATTGTCCCAAATGTTTTTATGTTTTTAGGCTTTGCAGCTGTATGCAATCCTTATATAATCCATCTTAGTGGGAGCTTTTTAAATGGCCTGTCCCTGTTTTAAACATGCTTAAACACATAATTTCCTGGACCTGGATTTGTATTTTTTATGACTGTAGTCAGGAAATGTACTCCTCTGAAATGCTGGAGCTTTAAGATCTCACAACAAAGGCTGCCGTTGTCATGGTGCTGTTGGAATTAAGTTCTCTTAATTTAAGAGAACTGGTGCTCAGGGTTTGAGTTGAGGTGAGGACGGCTGTTGTAATTGTAGGCCACTGGAACACTGGTGGATTAAAGGCTTCCTGTGAAGACTTCCTGTGAAGGGGTCTTAAACTTGCAGCCCGCGGGCCACTTGCAACCCACGGGATGATATTTTGTGGCCCTCGGCATGATATAAAAGTTTAAAGTTTTTGACTGTTAAAAATGCTGAAAAGAGGGTAACATTTTTTTTTTTACCACGTTTTGTGTGGAAGGTTCCTTTTTTTTTGCGAGCAGAGAGACATGGTCATGTGTCCACTGCAGACGTTCACAGCGGTGTCTTGGTGTCAGCGGAGTCACCTGAAATCAAGCCAAAGCGGTGGAGTCGGTTGCAAATGGTTTGTCTGGAAACACTAGTACCCCTCGCGGCCCCAATACAAGGCGCTCGCTATCCCAGTATTTTCCGCCATAAGTAAATGTCATGATATTCATGCAATAATAAAAGACATGACCATCAAGCACAAAAAAGCCATGTTCAGAAGAAACATTCATGTTCTTCAATATTTCATTCATATTCAGGACAGTTTTTGTTCAGAAGAACCCATTGCAGCTGAAGAACTATTAGTAATGACGTTTGTGACAAGATTTTTTTGTGGAACTCAACCTCACCCAGACTCGCGTCTCCTGCGGCCCCCAGTTAATTTGAGTTTCAGACCCCTGCTTTACTTAGAGCTTCAAAAGAGGTGGCGTTATTGCATGAGTAGTTATGTGTGTACATTTGGTTTTCCAGACATGGGAGAAGGGGACCTAGGCACAGGTGACACAAGGTACGCAGATGTGTCCGTTAACACCCTTTAATGGTCAAGGCTCACCATGGTTGGGATGTGCCAACACTGGCCTATTCCATGTGTGTTTGCCTGAACAAATAGCATGACTCTACACTGCATAGACTGGCTGCGTGCTCTTTCAAATGGCCGTGCACAAAACAGCATTACTTGCAATCTAAACATTCACGTCATCCATTCATCCCCATGAATTAATATCATTAATATTACCGCCCCCTTGCCTGTTGTCATATCGAATGTTAATTGAAATAATTGTTGTTAGTTGGGAAATCATTTTATTTGGTTACATGCTATAGTGCACTCGTATTTTTTACAGGGCTCTTCAAATCTATTTTCCGTACTAATTTAAACGTTTTTTTTTATTATTATTTTAAAGGTTTCAATGTTCTTTAATTGGATTGTAGTTTGTTTTTGTTTTACAATACTGTCAAAATTTCTGATTTCTTTTTGTAGATAACGTACGCAGGACCAGTGCCCAAGTCCTACTACGTCCGTGACTCCATCAAAATCCAGTATGAGCAGAGTGTTTCCATCAGCCGAGGGTCGTCCCATCAGATGGAGTACGAGGTCCTTTTCCCAGGATGTGTGCTGAGGTGAGAGAGTGAAGCCCGGGACAAACGGAGCACACGGCACCGTACACTTAACTGGACCCCTGGCTCCGCCCTTCTCCCCTACTCAGGTGGCAGTTCGCCAGCGACGGGGCGGACATTGGGTTTGGGGTGTTCAAGAAGGCGAGGCTTGGAGAGTGGCAGCGGGCCGGTCAGATGCTGGAGGTGCTGCCCAGTCAGCGATACAACGCCCACCTGGTGCCTGAGGAAGGCTCCCTTACGTGCGCCGACCCCGGCGTGTGTGAGTACATAAACACTCATCACCGTTCTCTGGCCTTGGCAGTTATGGGCGTGGAGTAACTGCATGGGTTTTGAATTGTTCATTTATATATACTTTCTTTTTGTGTTTGTTTAATTTTTATCTGTAGATGTACTACGTTTTGACAACACTTACAGCTTCGTCCATTCCAAACGAATAAGCTTCACGGTGGAGGTCCTGCTGTCGGACTTTCTGTCTGCGCAGAAGGAGAGCAAAGTGACAGAAGTGGCTGCTGGCCAATAGCAACAGAGTTGTGTGTCAGCGCAGTGTTATTTGTGTGTTTGTTATTGTATGTAAAGGCTGAATAAATATTGTGCACTTGAACTTGGTGCCTACATGTCTTAGCACTGAAGTACCATGACACTGTTGATTTCTGCAAGCATTAGACTGATAGCTAACCTGACAACGTATTACAATGATGACGTTTTGAGAAATATGTTGCAAAATCTCTACGCTTTATGATAAAGATGATTGTTCTGTACAACCTGTGTTTCATTTAAGGAATATCTATCATGCAAGATTGAAGATTGTGAATTAAAATTGTTCCTGCAAATTTAAATTTTATTTATTAAAGTTCTAAAAACAAAATTAAATGAGCAATACTAAATTGCAGTGTCAGAAAATTTCCAAATATTATGTTCTGTAACTAAAACATAACTAATGTCACTGCATTTCAAATTGTGAGACTGGTGGGTTCTGGTGGCAGACTGGTGGGAACTCACCATAAGGTACAGTTTGATGAATGTCTGAGGCAATCATTTGCCAAATGTTCAGATGCTGCATTAATGATAATCTGTTTTACCTGAAGGACTGTCCACATGGATTGTATGGAAAGAATTTCAGAGAAGATGTCTTAAAACTTTTCTTTGTTGCCCATCTTGTTCTTGACAATCTTCATTCAGTATTACCCTGACAACAGAACCAAAACAAGCATGTTGCTGTGTAGTCCTTTTTTGTATGCTATATCTGTTTGCAAAACCTATGCTGATTATTCTTAAACCAGCACCTAGAATCTGTGCAATTGACAAAAAATCTGTATATCTCTGCATAGGGCTACTTCAAAGTTATGGCAAACTCCACTTCTATTTTTACTGAACAAATTTCAATTGTTTAATAGATTTTCCACTTCAGCTGCCTGAGTGACATTCTTGATAAATTTATAATTTCTGTTTCAGTTATCTTATTACTTTGTTTTTTGTTTCCATAAAAATCAAGAGAATCACAATCATACAGTTTTCAGCTATATTGAAAACAGGATCCATTCTGCTGGCTGTAACATATATACATCTAAAATATTAGATGCATTTGTAATTTATTGTGTGCATTTACAATAAATGTATTATTTATATACTAATGAAACCATAAAGTGTTTGTGTATTATTTTTGTTCCATGTGTTCCTGTCACTGTTTCATGCTCTGCCTGTCACGGCTGGGTGCAGCTGGGAACACAGCTGGAGACACAGCTGGCACCAGTCAGCTTGACAGCAGGGCTCCAGCCATGGACAGGCGCGGCTGGTCAGGCTTATATGGCTGGAGCCCTGTTATAAGGACCTGTTGGGCAGCAGACAGCCAATTACTTGCCTTACCAGTGTGTGTTTTTGGTGTATGAGCCTGGCGATCGCCACACGCCTGCGGGTTAGTTTTTGTTCTCCCCTTTGCCCCCCCTGTTTTTGGGCCATTTTCTATGTGTTCAAATAAATCCCATTTGCCCAGATGTCCCGTTTCTGCGCTTCCTTTCTCCATCAGCCAGTGGACGTGACACTGCCACTGAGGATGTAACTACTGTAAGTCACTCAAGTTAAGGGTGTCTGCTAAATGCCATTTATATGAATGTACAATGGGAAATATTGGCAGGGTGAATATGAGTCTGCTTCCCAGGCTACCACTGGCCCTGGTAGTAGCCTAGTGGGTAACACAATCGCCTCTGAACCAGAAGACCCAGGTTCAAATCCCACTTACTACCATTGTGTCCCTGAGCAAGACACTTAACCCTAAATTGCTCCAGGGGGGACTGTCCCTGTAACTACTGACTGTAAGTTGCCCTGGATAAGGGCGTCTGATAAATGCTAAAATGTAAATGAAAAAATGGCCCTGAGATGAAACTGGAAGTTTCTTGTTGTGAAAAGCCTTAGAAATAAGAAAGCAGTGACATGCAAGCACTGTAGTTATGCATTTACATTACATTTACATTTATGGCTTTTATCAGACGCCCTTATCCAGAACGACTTACAATCAGTATTTACAGGGACAGCCCCCCCCCCCCCTCCCCCCGGAGCAATTCAGGGTTTACATTTACATTTTACATTTATGTCATTTATCAGACACCCTTATCCAGAGCGACTTACAATCAGTAGTTACCTGGAGCAATTTAGGGTTAAGTGTCTTGCTCAGGGACACAATGATTGTAAGTGGGATTTGAACCTGGGTCTTCTGGTTCATAGGCGAGTGTGTTACCTACTACCACCCTTATACCACGGTTAGTTGTGGCTGGCAGTTAGTACCCAAAGTCTGTGAACATTAAATACCATAAAGACAAACATTTTTTAGATTTTCACATAAAATAACTTTTTAGGGATTCCAAAAAGTATTTAGGATAATTTATATGAATGAATATGATTTATAGTATTCAGAGGAATGTCCGGTTAAATTATCATTATTTTAAGATTACATGGAAAATCTGATCAGGACATGTTCACCACAGCTTCATGCAGTTCACCCAGCTACTAACTGGAGCTGACGTTCTGAATATACTCAGTTATCTGCGATCACAATCTGAGCTTTAAAAAGTCCTGCTGCTTTATGGAATTCTAGATGCATTATGTCACCATGTCGGTGTTAAAAACGTTGCTACATACAGTTCTGTGCATTACTTTCATTTGGACACATGAGGGAACAATTATCTGCTTTATTATGCACAGTGTAATGTTTATTAGAGGAATGGATGCATGTTCCTGTAACGTTTTCATTGTGCATCATTCACCTTGTGTGCATGTGAAGTAGATTGCACAGTGGTGTCAACCAACTGTTGAAAATAACGGTGGATCGTGAAAGTAAATAGATTTATTTGACTGTTTGGGGCGGTATTACATGACGCAAATAACAGGGTGACAACCTTAGCAATTTATGACATTGCAAGTATAAGGATAGGTCGTAATTGCATCGCCATTTATCATCTCGTCGCCATCAGAGCAGGCTAATAGAGTGATGCAATGTTTGAAAAGGTGAACATTGCCATATGCCACTGGGGGGCGCTATAGGATCGTGTTAGAGCACTGCGGCAGACTCCGAATCAAAGAAAACCACTTCAAATCAACGCTATGTTGTTTATCAAACTAACAACGTTGGGAATTTTATTTGTTTTACGTACTTTGGGTAATTGTCTAGTCAATAAAGATTTATTCAAGTACATTCGATTATACAGTTTTTGTTTGTTTGTGACCAAATATAGCTTTAAAGTAGAAATGTGAACCTAAACTAATAGTATTGTGCAGAATATGTTTTCAATAAATATGCGTAGAAAAGGATAAAATTCTTAAGAACCTTGCCGGCCATCCTTACATGTTCGCAGCGTGTTTGGGGCTCGCCCGTTCTCTGTTGGTGACGTCGCAGTCTCTGATTGGCTCCTCTTCGGCGTTACGTCACCGAGGGGCGGGCTGCGTGGAATGAGTAGGTGACGTAAAGTCTCGCTTCTCAGAGAGCGAAACAAACATGGCGACAGAATGGAGCGGCCAGGGGTGCACGTTAACTTTAATTTTCTTACTGTTTAGCGGGCTGGGCGAACGCGCGGGCTCGGCGCTCGCCGAGGTCGTCGACAGCCACATATTTGGCGTCCGGTTGCTGAGGAGCGACAAGCCGGCGACGACCACGGATGACGGGATCATCCAGGTGACAGAGGAGAGCCACATCCTCCTCCGGGTCTACGGGCGGATCAATAATCACACCTGGTCGGACGTCAGGTTCACGGAGCGTGGCGACGGAGACGAGGCGCCGGGCGAGGGGGACGCGTTCAACGCCACTTGCAAAGACTTCACCAAAGACATTGTCATTGCGTCTAACGTGACCTTAAACAGCCGGGGCACCAGCGGGGTGCTGAGCCTGAGAATCAGACCGCTCCGGAAGAGCGAGCCGCAGAAGGACTATGGGCTGTGCGTCCGGCTGGACCGGGATGGCCAGTGGTACCTGCTGGGAGACTCGGACGGCACGCTGCGGGTGGTGGAGGAGAAGAAGTCGCTGCTGCCCATATGGCTGCAGGTCATCCTGATCGCCTGCCTCCTGGTGCTGTCGGGGATGTTCAGCGGGCTGAACCTGGGGCTCATGGCCCTGGACCCGATGGAGCTGAGGATCGTGCAGAGCTGTGGCACAGATAAGGAAAAAAAGTACGCCCGCAAGATCGAGCCCATCCGCAGGAAAGGCAACTACCTGCTGTGCTCGCTGCTTCTGGGCAATGTGTTGGTGAACACCACCCTCACCATCTTACTGGACGACCTGATCGGCTCTGGGCTGGGAGCCGTGGTGGCCTCCACCATAGGCATTGTCATTTTTGGGGAGATCGTGCCCCAGGCCCTGTGTTCTCGACATGGCCTGGCTGTGGGGGCGAACACCATCGTGTTGACAAAATTTTTCATGCTCCTCACCTTCCCCTTGTCCTACCCCGTCAGTAAACTCCTGGACTGTGTGCTTGGCCAGGAGATCGGCACCGTCTACAACCGGGAGAAGCTGGTGGAGATGCTTAAGGTGACCGAGCCCTACAACGATCTGGTGAAGGAGGAGCTCAACATGATCCAGGGCGCCCTGGAGCTCAGGACCAAGACTGTGGAGGATGTGATGACACCCTTAAATAACTGCTTCATGATCAATAGCGACGCTGTGCTAGACTTCAACACCATGTCTGAGATCATGGAGAGTGGCTACACCCGTATCCCGGTGTACGAGGACGAGCGGTCCAACATCGTGGACATCCTGTTCGTGAAGGACCTTGCATTTGTGGACCCAGATGACTGCACCACCCTGAAGACCATCACCAAGTTTTACAACCACCCGGTCCATTTTGTCTTCCATGACACAAAGTTGGATGCAATGCTGGAGGAGTTTAAGAAAGGCATGTGTTTTCTTTTTTAAACCTTAAAGCTATTCCCATTCTTACTTCTTTTGTCATCCACTCATTTACATTCGTGGCATTGAGCAGACCCCCTTATCTAGAGCAACTTACAATTAGGGACGGTTCCCCTGGACACACTATGGGTTAAGAGTCTTGCTCTGTATATTATACACTTCTCCAGATTAACATTTTGAGGTGATGAGTGATGCAACCTACCATGATTTTGTCACAGTTACATTGTAACACGGAGTTGCATCATAAACCGGTCAGAGTGGCTCCAATGGACGCATGGTTCGTGGAAGTGGTGGTGACGTTTGCATGTTTACTCATTTTATCTTGGATCATTCGGATCTATGGCATATCTTAGTGGGCTGATAGGAGATGCCACGTTTATCGTGTCTTGTTTACTCATTACTCATTGTTTTCATTTCAAATGACTAAAAAAATGCCATTCTTATTGCAAAATGCTTCAATCAACCAGGGGCGTTGACCAAATTTACATGCTGGTAATAGAATGCCAGTGGATAAGCCCCGCCCCATCTGTACCTCTGAGCAGAGCATTTTGAAATCAGCATCAGGATATGGCATTATTGGGAAACCGCTTCATTGTGTTATTGGTACGCGTGAATCAGCGTCCTTTCTGTTTGCCCATAATGATTATGGCCTTCTCATTAATAAGCTCATTGATATGATAATGAGTATTACTGTTGCAGGAATTCGCGGTGATCGTTCGTATTGCCCCGCTCCAGCTGACACATTCAGATTTCCTGCATGTGACAGTTTAATGACAGCCATTGTCCCTCTGAGTCCGGTAGCTTGTTGTGTAACACCCTGTGGTATTTTAACACCGCGCTGTATGTGTTTTAGGGGGTCATACGTTGCATGGGCTGGCAGATGTCAGGGATGTGGCGCCCACTCTCCGTGTCCAAAGTTTACAGGTTTTCTAAGGTGTTGTGTAAAATTCCCTTCAAGCGTGCAAAGACTGGGAAAAAAAATCGCTTACCTCAAATTAAACGCGACTGGAATTTAATTTCAGACCGTCTGTAACTGGGCTGATGAAATAGTTTGTGGCCTTTAATTTCTCTAGTGTTCCAGTGGGGGCTCTGTGGTTTTATGAAGTACAGTGGAGATTCCTCCAGAGTTGACATTTACACTCATCCTAATGAAGCACTTCTGCTCAGAGGGATCTTTTCTTTCATCAGCCTGGAAATTAGGACATAGGTGTGGATCAGCCATCTCTTCTTCACAGTCCCCATTATTCTCCACAGTGCACACAGTGTTCATCTGCAGACATCACAAACGTGATCTCTGCTGCACTTTCTCGTGACCGCGTCCAAACTTGCAGATTATCATCAGTTTATTCCAAGCATTCTGTTGGGTGATGTAGGGAACCCACCCTTCACGATAACGTCTTCTATAGCAGCACAAAAATATGGCCTGTTTGCTCCTCCGCTTTAGGAGAAGTTCCCTCTGTCCACACCGCAACCCCTCCCTCAGATCAGAGACACTATTGTTCCATGTTTCCTTATTTTGCGCCCTTTGACCATGCACCTCAAGTACACACCCCACCTGAAAATGGCAATGACAAGGGCCTTTATATCGGTTCAAGTTAAACTGGCAACAGAGGACAGTGGCGAAAGGTCTATGTGGATGACCGATATGTGTCTATAAATATATATAATTTATAAAATGTATTTATTACGTGTATTCTTTGCAGCAAGATTGCATGAAATGAAAGCTACCATAGACAACATTCAGTACAATACAGTACAATGTTTACAGACGTTGCACAATACACAGATTATACAGAACGAAGTGCAGAGTGCATGAGAACGTACGAGTACCTTTCATTCGAGTATTTGTAGATGCACAGCAGCGTTTGGGAGTTTACAGGTAAAAGCTGTTTATGAGGAAGGTAACGATAAATCAAATGAATCGTGGGATGGCTCAGGGTGTCACTGAGCCTGAATTGATTAGTGGCGTCAGGTTGGCCCTTGTTGGCCGGGCCGGGTTGGGCAGCGCCGCTCCTGTCTCATAAACGGCCGCTTAATCACTGATAGTAAACCTGGTCGCCGCAGCATTCAGAGGCCGCGTTTCTTTGTCCGGGATTGTGCTGCGTCTCCCCGATTCCTCAGTGGTGAGGAGCCAGCCTTCTGTCTTGACGTTGCTGTCTGGCCGAGCGCGGGGGGGCATTTTTACAACACTGGACCTGCAGGTGTTGTGCTGAGTCACCGAGATCCGTTGGTTCAAGATTCGCCCCGTCCACTCCGCACACACCCGACGCGGCCGCGTTCACGTGACCTGCTGACTGAGGGACTTTGGTTCTTCTTCTTCCCCAAATTCTGCGTGGAGAAGGAGGAAGTGGCTCTGACGGGGTTTCATTCGTCGAGGTTCACCCGTGACCACGGCTTGTCTGTTTAGCCGCGGCCTCGCTCTCGTTCGCGGCGTCTCTTCCTGTCTTGTCATCACTTCAAAGTGCTGACTGTGCAGCGGACGCCCGCCTCTCCTTATAAAATTGTCCCAGAAAGCGCCGCGGAGCCACATCCTGTCCTGTCAGCATCGTGTCCCCCCGCCCGTCTTGGTTAAAGCAGGCCAGACGACTCGCTCTGACAACATTGGTTTAAGATGACAATGTAATAATTAATATCAGAAAAAGAACAATTAATTAGACATGCCCGCGTGTCCATGCTTGTCCTCCTCGTCGTCATCTGTTTCTTCCTCGGGGGACAGGTGTTGAGATTCTACATGTCCAGGGAGGGAAAGTTGGATGCACCTTTCTAGATATCCGCGACATCTGCATAACTGAAAATAAATGGAAGAAAATGTTTCATGTAAAGCTTTTGCTAACTACATTTACATTTACAGCATTTATCAGACGGCCTTATCCAGAGCGACTAACAATCAGTAGGTACAGGGACAGTATCTTGCTCAGGGACACAATGGTAGTAAGTGGGATTTGAACCCGGGTCTTCTGGTTCATAGGCGAGTGTGTTACCCACTAGGCTACTACCACCCAACTACCATTAGCTAGTTTGTGTGGGAGGAAATGCAGAACATTCCTACATTAGTGTGATAAAGTATCCACAGTAACAGTGATTTCACAATACTGAAAGTTCTGTGATGCTCGCTGAATGGTACAAGTTATGTGGAACTGAAGAAACAAATTGGTACCTTCAAAATTAGTGTTTCAAAATGTTTAAGATTTGAAACCCTTTAGTATAAATGTACCTTTTTAAGTGTTTCTTACAAACTTTGATACCACAAGACAACTCCATCTGAGGAATGAAGTTCATTCTTTGGACATTAATGAGGAACAGATCTATGTTTTATCGTTTAATCCTACGATGTTTTCTAAAAAAGATTGTGTGAGGAGCGCCGGCTCGTGACCTGCTGGCTGTGGGCGGGAAAAGAAAGGACTCATTTTTCGGCTGGAGAAAAGGGTGACTGGAGAAGAGACACAGTGTTTGCTGGAAGCGCTGACGTCTTGACTTCTCATGTGCATTTCGAGGGAAAAATAAGATCAAATAACAACATGACTTTCTGATGATTTCGGATTTTATCCATGTGAATGTGTTCTGACCTACAAGCTCATGTAGATTTTTTTTTATTTTTACTTTAATAATCTGATGAATCATGAAGATTGTTGTTTATGGGATTTGCAAACCATAAATAACGGAAAGAGATGAATCAGTCAGGACACGACTAGATTCTGAACGATGCTTAAGGCTATACCATGAGAAATGAGATGGACTATATATTATATTGTCATTATGGTTTTGAGTTCTTGATCTAAATTCTTGTTTTGTATCGGAACATACAATCTCGTGTGTGTGTTGACTCATTACTGTTGACTGCTGCATTAGTGGAGTACATCCCACTGAGCTCTGCAGCCAGGCCTGCTACACCAGTGTGTTTAATACTCAACAGATCGATAGGAAACTCTGTGGCAATTGCGGTAAGCAGGCTCCCCGGAGGCCTGTCTTCCGCTCCACCATGGAATTGACCCCAGGAAAGCCAGTGGGAGATTAACTCAAGCCCTCATCTGGGGAAGCGGCCCACTAATGAGCTCAACCCATCATGACGCCTCGTTGGCTTGAGAATGTTGTGTGATTGCAAAAAAAAAAAAAGTGCCCAATAACCTGTCATATAACCGCCACTCTTGCTGAGGACACCTTTCATTAAAGTGTAATGTGTGACATTTACACCCCCATCCGTTGCTGTGCCTTATGGCTAAACAAACTGACCCACAAATGTGAAGCAGTCATGTGACTTAACGTGTAATATGCTGTATTGTCCTGACTGTCAGAAACCCACCAAGTGACATCGCACAAGCTGACGTCCCCCAACATGCAAGTCCTGTCACTGGCCAGGCTGTCAAAAAGTAAAAAAAAAAAAGCATGCAAAATTGGTTGCCGCGCCCACATTACAAAGCAAAAACTGTGTGGAGTTGTTTGTGTGTGCTGTTTGTTAAAAAAAAAAAATGATATGATGTGCGTGCATGAGGTAGACCTTTTCACATCCTGTCACTGATGCTATTTTGAGCAACAGAACGTTGTTTAAATCACAGCGTAATCTATATCTGCCTCTTCTCATCCATATTTAGACACTGAACCGTTCCTGTCCCCCTGTCAAATGCAAATGTTCCCTGAAATAACCCTGCGTGCGTGCGTGTGTGTGTGTGTAGGCTGAATGTAGAAATTACAGATGCACCTGTCTGCTTCTATAACCACAGAGATGAGCTCATTGCTGGCCAGACGTCTGGAGCAGCCAGTGGGGTTTGGGGGTCCTGTCCTCCTCCTTGGTCTGAGCGACCTGTAGTGTTTCACTGTCCGGGCTAATGAACCTGCCGGCACTATTATGCGTCTGTAATTGTCAGTGCCGAGGCTAACTACCTATTTAACAGGTATTGAACTGCTCTTATGAGTGAGATAATCGAGTTTAATACCAGGTTCGTCACACCGCTGTCCGTGGGGCCTGCGCTTTTTCCCGCCTACATTTTAGCTTTGAGTCATGAGTGACGATAGTCTGCTGTATATTTGGCACTAATTTACTTAATGCAGTATCTGGGGAAAAATGTTAGGTTCAGAAGAACCTCAGCTTGAATGTCAGTTTGCTAAATACAGGATCAAACTGTTCACCGTATGTTGATGGGGCCACATTTGGAACAGAAGGGTTGGGTGTCAATTGTTTCCTTTTCCCATTGCAGGTAAATCTCACCTGGCCATCGTGCAGAAGGTCAATAACGAAGGCGAGGGAGACCCCTTCTACGAGGTCCTGGGGCTGGTGACCCTTGAGGACGTCATCGAGGAGATCATCAAATCCGAAATCCTGGATGAGTCGGACCTCTACAGTGAGTTCTACACAATTCAGTATTAAAGTGGGGGGGGGGGGATATGAAAGTGAAGTGTTTGCCATTGTGAAATACTGCAGCACAGCACACTGTGACGCAACAAAATGTATCCCGTTTAACCATCACCTTTAGTGAGCAGTGGGCAGCCATGACAGGTGCCCGGGGAGCAGTGTGTGGGGACGATACTTTGCTCAGTGGCACCTCAGTGGAACCTTGGCGGTTTGGGATTTGAACCCGCAACCCTTTGGTTATGAGTCCACTTCCTTACCTGCTACGCTACCACTGCCCCTGAGTGTGTGTTTTATATCATGGAAACATTATATATTGTTGACCTGTATCCAACCCATATCACATACGTGTACCTTTCTAGTGTACGTTGGAAAAACGTTTTTCTGTCTCTGTAGCACTTTCATCCTGCCGTTCTGTTGATCCTCCTGATATCTGCCGCTAATCTCTGCCACTTTAGACCTAATGCACTGATAACTGTTTCTGTTTGGGTGGTAATTATGTGTGTGTGTGTGTGTGTTTGCAGCTGATAACCGCACCAGGAAGAAGGTGGCCCACAACAAGAACAAGAGAGATTTCTCCGCTTTCAAGCATGAGAGCGAGTCCAAAGTGAAGATCTCACCTCAGCTGCTGTTGGCAGCTCACCGTTTCTTGGCAACAGGTGAGGCGCGCGCACACACACACACACACACACACACACACACACACACACACACACACTATATACTGCCTCTCTGTGGTGTCCAGTATGCAGGCCTAATTCGTTTAGAATTTCTTAATGGCTTGGTACAAATAATCTGAAAACGTTTTTCTGTGCTCATATTGAATGGGTGGGGCAGCAGAATTATAGTTACCTGTCTCAGTGTGTTTACTTGACTGACATTTTTACTCCACATCTGGTCCTACAAGGTTCTGTTATAAACGGCTTGTCATATTTGACGCACTAAATAATGATGTCCTCGTTTTGGGCAGAGGTCGGATTGTTCAGCCCAGCCCAGATCTCGGAGAAGGTTCTCCTGAGGATCCTCAAGCACCCAGACGTGATCCAAGAGATCAAATTCAATGAGAACGACAAACGGTCACAGCAGCACTACGTGTACCAGAGGGGGAAAGCTGTGGATTATTTCATTCTCATACTACAGGTGAGCAATATGTATATTACAACCAGAGAATAAAACCTGTGATTGATGGCTAGGATCTAGCCAGTTTCTCTGTCCCTTGAACTGGGTTTTTTTGCCTTCACCAGTTGGGTGGTAGCAAGCAGCATCAGTCACGGTTGTCAATGAGATGTCCTGGTTGCTGTCCCAGTGTGTTGGTTCACTGTTGCACGGTGTTAAGGGCCAGAGAAAAGCCCAGGTTTAGATGGTTCATAAAGCCAATCAACACAACAGGGTGTTTAAGCGGCTTGGTGGGGGAAGCTGGCTTTAAACTCTGGCCGCAGTCAGGGCACAGAGTGAGGATATGAGCGCGGCCAGAGCCCAGGAGCTTCATCCACTGCTACTCAATAGCCGTGGGAGTGTTTATGGGCGGGGCAAGAACAAAAGATTTACGAGAACTACAACTTTGCTTGTTTTATTGGTTTGTAATAATACAAAACGTACTGTAGGGCCACATGATTTCCGCAATGCAGAAATCCAGCAGAATCCAATTAAATAAAATGGAATCCGTTGCAAAATGCAGAATTGCGTGTGATTTGCATGTTGGAATTTGCGTGTTTCTGGCCGCTGCAGCCCACTACATGTGTTTCCTGTGGAGGCGGGATTTTCGCACACACCAACGAAATGTAAACGCGCGGCTAGCTATGGCGACGACGATGTCAGATATGGACCACTTGCTCGATCGGTTCTGTGCAGACTCAGAAAACTCTACGCAGATCAGCAAGCGAGCACTATTTTTTATATATACGTAATGTTAATTTATTAAATACGCTTTTATGTTGATTTGCAATATGAAGCACTTTAATTTTACCAATGGAACAATGTTTAATATTGTGAGTTTTTTGCATGAAATGCACACATTATTTACAACAGTGAATGCCCAAACACTTTGTTGAAATGTGATTTGTCATATTGCTGGTTATTATTTCAATTTTTAGGTGAATACGTTTATAGCATAAAACATGTAATTCAGAAGAATTTAAATGGGGGAAAAATGTAACCAATTTCACAGAGCCGTACTGCTGATCGGGGTGTCTCCAGGCTTCTTGAGGTGTTTTTGGCTCCTTCTGGGTTACAGGGAGTTGCAGAAGAGGGAAAAAAGAGAGAGAGAGAGCAGCTGTGACCTTGGAAAGAGACCAGAGTGGCCCTGCTAGACGCCACACAAATGGTTCTCTGCTAATTGATCCCATTTACAGTAATGTGGAGTGGGGGTGGAGTGGTGGGTGTCTCAATGTCAGTCACTTCTGCTTCATGGGCACTAATCCCCATGCGCACGTCCTCCTAGAGATGCTGGCTGTGAACACGCTGCCCGAGGGCCGGTCTTTTTCTCCAGGGGACGTCTCCCCTGTCGTCAGCTTCTCTGCCACACCCTTCATGTAATTCTGCCAGGTAAAAGTCCACAAGAGGAACTTGACACGCCTCAGCCCTCACAGATGGTGCCGTTGATGGTGCTGTGTAGAATGGCGTATCTCCTGTGTGCGAGCCTCATTTTCTGTTGAACTTTGAACCACCTGTTGAATAAAAGACTATGGTTAGGGCTGGATTTGGGTTTCTGCATTGCAATAATGATCTTAAGTCTTCTGACACAGGCAGCACCACAGTTTGTATGAATTAAACAATGCAATGTTCTCACCCCTATCAAAATCCCAGAATTATGGCCTTATTTTGGCGAAAAGCTTTCATCGAGAAAATGGCAGTTACCACAGCCTTTCATGATTAGTGTAATTTGAGCTGTAAATGTTCACATTGTCCAGTTCCACAGCCATCAGTGGTTTGCCAGTGACCTATGACCTGCTACTGACGTCAGTATCACAACAGTAGACTAGCATGTCCTTTTTCTTTTAGCTTCACGTGCTAAAATTTAAATGATTATTAGGGGTAGGGACAACAACGAGGCGCAGGCACTGGACGTTCCCACGGAAACGTGGTGCAGGAGGGATGTTGGGTAGGGGAGCTAATCTGTCGTCGCATGCCATTCTGCACGATCACCCACAGTGTGTGTGTTGTGCCATCACTGGCCCCTAAACAGTCATTAGCCTGAGCTGCAAAATCCAATGATCATTTAAACCCAAACCCCACCCCTGCTATGCTTGTCCTCGTACCACACATGGAGCTACACACTCGTGGGCTCTAATGTGTCCATTTCAGATTAACTGCATGCACATTAATAGCACATTTAGTCTTTGAGCTGACCTCATGGTTCTGATCATAAGTTGCGCTGGAGAGCTGTAATACGGCGAGAGGCGTTTGAGGAAGATGAACCAAATATACAAAAAATAATACATGAAGAGCGGGGAGTCCAAAGTTTCCCTCCCTCTCGACTTCTCATTATGTCTGAAATTGACAGCACTGACTCTGCTGTCTTGAGCAGTCAGGGATACTGTAGCCCCTTCTGTTTATGATTGACAGATGCTTGAATTTTGACCCTTTGTGGCAGAAGTGTGCAGCAGGACACATACACAAGCAATGAAATAATACAAATCTTTAATTTACGTAATACAGATAAATTATTTAGTTGGCACTGTATGCAGAAGGAGAACAACAGTCATGATGGGTGTCACTGATTGTGTGAGTACAAAATGGCAAACAGTCAGTTTTTAAAGTGTTAGTAGCTGGTCAAACTGTGTAATTTTCTGAGGGCAAAATTGATAGAATAGATCATCTCCAAAACAACTGGTTTTGTAGGATTCGTTGATGTGTCAGGACATAGCAGTTTTCTTCAGACCAGACCAGTTGTTCAATTAAGAGAATGGTTTCAATATGTGGAGCCTCTTATGGTAAATAAGCAGTTGTTTGCAATATTTGGCATTTAATGATTTGTATATGTTGAGTTTAAGTTAATAAGAAAGTGTAGAGTAGTCATAGCGTCGCTTAGTTAGCATGACCAGAAAGTGAAAGTCATTGTGATACACTGCAGCACAGCACACGGTGACACCACGAAATGTGTCCTCTGCCTTTAACCATCAGCCTTGGTGGCTCGGAATTCGAACCGGCAACCTTCTGATTACAGGGCCGCTTCCATCCAGGTTTTTAGACTTGTCTGGGTTTTTGTGTAAAAGTGATTAAACATTTGTATCATAATGGGGTTCCTATATGCATTTTTGTGTTTAATAAAGTGCGTAAAAAGTGCCATTTTTCTGGCTGTGTTCTGGCCAATCCGCCCCGGCCACCACTTATGTACTTTGTGCCCCTGCCTGTCCCCCTGGGGAAGAGATGATAGTGGGATGCAGTATGGGAAGGAACGTCTTAAAGGATTTCCTCAGTAACATTTTATTTGTTTTGTTTCTAAGCTATTTCCAACGAGAAAAGATGGAACGTGTGAGAACGAAAAGCTGAGTCTTTCTGCAGTCTGTTTGCCTGTTTCACCACTGAGCAACCACTTGGAGCCGTGGAGGCAGGTGAAAGGTGATCGATCAGAACCAGATCATCTGGATTTTCAGGAACACCGACAGCAGCTCCCTGGCCGTCCCCTCCCCCCGCCGTGGCGTTCTATGTCTGTCGTTTAAATATGCAATGAGCGGTATGCCCCCTGGACAGGGGTGACGATGCTGTGTGCCCTTCACAGCGCCCCCTCCTCTGAGCTCCGGTGCCAGCAGGGTGACTGCCACAGGGGGACATTAAAGGAAATGAGAGGTGCAGGGGCAGCAGGGCTGTGTGTGTGTGTGTGTGTGTGTGTGTGTGTGTGTGTGTGTGTACACGTGTACTTACAGTGCAGTTTATGTTGTGCAATTGTCAGTCATGGTACAGACAGGTACAGACACACTGTGACTCATTAGTGTGTATGTGTCCCTGTCCACGTGTGGGACATCAGTTACAGTGTAATGAGTGCAGTTGCTGAATATGCATCCACAAGTTTGTCTGTGTGTGTATGAAAGACAGATGGTTTTGTTGTGAGGACAGTTGCTTTTTTTATTTCATGTGTGAGCTTTTTTTTTTTTTTTTTTTTTTTTTTTGCTCAGGGCCGTGTGGAGGTGGAGGCTGGAAACGAAAACATGAAGTTTGAGACAGGGCCCTTCTCCTTCTATGGAGTCATGGCTTTAGGTGAGTTCACTACCACCATCAACCTCTCTGTGTCTCCCCCAGCCAGTTGTCTCTCCACATCACAGATTCTTGTCATCTATTATTTACTGACCGAAAAATGCCCTCAGAAAGCTTTAATCTCATGCAGTCACCTGTTGATGCTCCTGTGCATGTGGAATTTTCCACCTCCTGGAAAATAATGTATGTTGGTGTTAATGGCTGTGACTCTCGTATTGAAATCGCTGTACTCTTCATGTACTATTCACTCTAGTGCCCACCAGCACCATTAGATCATATCTTGATAGAGCTGTGGCAACAGGCAGCAGGCTTGACACTACTGCCACCTGGAGTCTGATTATTGGTAGGACAGGTGACTGTAGTAAATTTTATAAATTGCAAACGTAGAAAGTGCTCTGGTCCAGGCTACTGGAGACAATCATTTTCACAGCAAACCTAAATGAGTTTAAGATGGTCAGGTACAATTTTTAAATAGCTCATTTTAATTAAAGGGTCCATATGATCCTATCGATACTATATTTCTGTTATACAGTACATTTTCAATGGAAACAGTACATGGAAAGGAACTAGGCTAGGTTACTCAGAACTCGGGATGCACCAATCCAATACGAGTATCAGATGTCGGTCAAATAACTCAAATAACTGGATTGGATACAGTAACTTTGTTCCGATATATGAAACCACCCTATTCGGTGTTTTTATGTGTGTGCACTAAATCCTGTCAATGCCTATGCAGGGTGCAAGTGTAACTGAATGTTTTTCTAAGTGATAGCTAACATAGCATATGTTTTATGTACATTTGTGGAATTGTTATGTTTAAATTAAGTATTAAGTCTGATGTCTCCTTAAACAGAGTAATTTCAGTCTCCTCCTCATTAAACACTAGTATCAGAGTGGTGCTTGGGATCCCTACTGAAAATGCTCACACTTTATAGAAGAGGAGTCCAAAGTGGTATCTAGTCTGTAGCTATCAATAAGTAGATCATGTAACTTGTAAAGGTGGTGCACCCATTGATCAGACTGGATTCCTGATTGAATTAAGATCTGGAAAAGCTGGAGAACAATTCACCGTCTCAAACTCCTTGTTGTGTTCCTCCAACCATTCTTGAACCAGTGTGGCAGGGCACATTATCCACTGACGAGGAGTTTTTGGTCAGCCACAATGTTTAGGTAGGTGATATGTGTACGTGAATGCAGGACCCAACTGTTCTCAGCAGAACAATATCACGGCCCCAACCAGGTCTACTCCGTCCCTTCCTGGTGTCGTTAAACTTGCTGCCTTATATATTCCACCCACTCCCATGTGTCATCAGATAATCAGATAATCAATTTTATTAACTTGACTTGGTCACATTTGGTTACAGCTGGTCATATCTTGAAAAGGACGCCACTTAGTGGCAATGAAGTAGAAATGAAAAGAAAAAGAAAATCTTGGCCACCATGCATTTCTTCAGGCTATTTTGCAACAGCAATTTTGCATAGCAGTTACTTAAATTGTCTTGTAGACAATTTGTTCCTGGTTGTGTTTCACGTTGCAGCCTTTACTGCTCAGATGGTGTTGCATGTTGTTGTTTTGTGTGTTTCTTGTGTCTACCTGCCTTCTCCTCTCATCTCTCTCTCTCCTGTCCTTCTCTTCTTCTCTCTGACTTCCTGTCTCTCAGGTGATCAGCCTCCATTGTCAGGTACAATAGAAAACATGGGCATATTATTTAGTTTTCTTACATTTTTTTTTTTATTCTCTCCCTCCCTCACTCCTGTGTGTGTGGGTCCAAGGAAATACGGTCAATATGATCAGCAATATTGACCCAGCACTCCAACACAGCAGTGACTGTGTTTTATGCAACATCAGTTCTGAATTGCTCTTGTGATTCTGGCTCGATGCTCACAATCTGCCACCAGTCCGAGTCCTACTGTTTCATTTTGCAATGGGTCTGTAGGTCCGATCCGTGGCCTTATTGTCACTTATCCCAAACATGACCATCATCTTGTCTGCTGTGATCTTTCCTCCCCAGTGTGTGTATCTCTACCCCCTCCTGAAAAATCTCCACCATGTCTTATGGACATACCCGTCCTTCTCCCCATCTCTCTGTCTCTCACTCAGTGGCAACGTCTCGCCCCCATCACCCCCCTGTTAAGAGGGGCTCTCTGTTCTCTCGGTTTCCAGGTAATAGCCGGCATGACTTCGGGCCTTGGTTGGGTTGAGGGTTGGGGTTTCCATGGCTGGAACACCATTCCAGAGAAGCCAGCACTAATCAGGCCTCCAGCACTAATATCGGCCTTCCCACTCCTGAGCAGAGAGGGCTGCATGGGGCACGGTTGGCCCTTAGATGAAACCGGACCCTGGTGTGTCTTAAGCCCTGATCCAGCGCTAGACCAGTCAGGCCGTTAACTTGCTGCAGCAGAAAGTGGCACCTTAACGACTCCACGTGGCTTTGTGCTTATTTTTGTCATCAATTGTTCATCCTCATATGGCCCCTATTCCGATCTAAGGACGAGTTTCACTAGCTTAATTTAAGACTGGTGGTGTGAACACCACAGAATGCATACGGCCTTGTGTGTTGGTTTCCAAAGTTTGCAAATGTGAACTGTGTTTAGTTCTTATTGTTAGACCTTGTTTACATGTACGTCTGAACCAGGTGAGCGCGGACTGTACGGCGACCGTCTTTCTGCCAGTCGGGGCAAATCAAAGTGTCCACACGGGTGTTCAGCACCAGCATTCAGTCACCTGGTCTTTCGTATGGCATCAAAAAGATGCTGCATGTGACGTTTTCTTGCTGTCAGTTTCTGCTGAAATCCCACAGAATATTAAACAGCGATGAGCATTAAATAGCGTTACGCAAACACTAGTGAAATGCCAATCAATAGCCTCTACAAAACGCAACAAAACTGTGTATGGCTTCCAGAGGGCGTTTATTTCGAACTTACTATCTGTTTCCAGTGGTGGATGACTTGACTTAAAGTAGAGATGCACAAGGTAAAATTTTTTTTTTTTTTTGTTCTTTCTTAATCAACTGATTTTTCGGTGAAAAGACTGTCAATTTTGTCACAACTCTTAGAATGTCCTTCATTTGTTTGACATTCATTAAAATGATCAGAAGCACTAAACATTGATGGCAATTTCCATTCGGTGAAAGTGTAAGTTAAAAAAATAGGTGATGATCAGGGGGCAGGGCTTGCAGTTTTTACTTGCTCAGGTGTCGTGCTTACCTGCTAAATGTGAAGCGTTATCTGCTGCACTAAACTGGAGAGGAGGGTTACAAAATACTTTCTGTATAGACGTCATCTTGAAACCCTTTTAGACATACATACATACATACATACATATATATATATATACACACACACACACACACACACACATATATATATACACAGCCATATTTAAAATTAGCTCTTTTTGTAAAATAAATTCCAGTTTCCTTTCAAAAGTTGCAGATTCCCAACATAATCGTCAGAGTCAGATTTGGGACAGAGCTGTTCAGACTGCGTGTAAAGTTGCCTCAAGGGTTATAAAATAAGAAACAGTTACACAACACTATGACTATGTAACAACTCATAAGTAAAAAGGAATGAAAGATTTCACATTATGTTGTGGAGTAAAAAGTACAGATACATGTACTTGTGCAAGTGCAGTAGCAAATTGCTAAGTAAAGTAAATAACATCTGTTTCAGTGCAGCACTGAATGTGGCTGCAAATCACTAACAAATAACTTTACTAATATCAGAATAAAAATTATAATTTTATTTGTCACATACATAGTCATACACAGTATGATATGTAGTGAAATGCTTTGGCGACTGCTACAGACCACAGTATTGCAAATATTGCAAGTATACAATGATTACAAAAATATTGCAAACATAACCAAATATTACACTTTTATGTCTTTAGCATAAAAAATAAAATATATGTAACAGCAAGGTATAAAGTGAAAAAAATTGTGCAAGTATAAGAAGTATAGCATGTATAGAAGTATAGCAAGTATAAGAGTGCCATATAAAGTATATATAAAGTATAAGAATGCCACAATGGCAATACTAGAACAGGCCAATATTTTTGGAGGTGGTACTTGTCCTGAAAAATTTGAGTCCAGTTGATAGGGTTGCCAATCTGTTCACATGAAGTATTCATGTCATGTTTTTTGTATTTGATGCTGGCATGTAGATTTTATTTCTGGTTGAATTCCTTTAGGTACATATTTTTAATAGCAATGATATTTATAGCGTAGAAGATTTGCCGTAGGCCTTGCTCCAAACTGCTCTCAGTGCATAACTCTAGTGCTGGATCATGGCTTTTCATGCAAGAGGGACCTTGGGGACAGTCGTTAACAAATGTCCTACTGGAGGCCTGTCTTCCTGCATTGGTTCTCACGGGGGTTTGTAATTGACATCAGTAAGACCAGGTTATCCAGTGTAAAGGTGGTGCTACTGGTAACGGGAATGGAGGAATTCCATTTTTGTGGAATACGTGTGATTCAATGTGATTTCTTCCAAATCTGAATGATGCCTGTGCTAGATCCAGGTCAGAACTGTATTCTGTAGGAAGACGGATCCTTAGGACAGATGTTGGTGACCACTGGTTTTGGCCATCTTCAGTTTTATTCATTCTTATCCCTCACACTGTCACTCCCTCACTCCCGATTATAATCATCCTCACATTACTTAGCATGACTGAAATTGTGAGTTTTGAATTAGAATGAGTCTTATGCATTTAAATGCCATATCCTGTGAGAATATCTTTTTGTTTATTTACTCATTTCCTTCAGACACACAGTAAAGAATTTTAAAGGAAAGTTGCATCGCTGAATGACAAATAGGAATAAGTTACCTTTTCAGAGGGGATGCATGTTCATTCCTCATTCGGCTTTGCAAAGTTAATGCCTCATTTTTATGGAGGCTTCACATCCAGGTGGTTCTTCTGTTGGTTTGACCATTAACTGTAGCGTTGTAGCTGTATTTTGTAACATTAATGCTTATCATCTGCCACACTAGTATTTCAAAGCACCATTGCAATTGTATAGAAAATATAAAAAAATGAATAATAGTCATCAGCAATGTTAGACTTAACTATGTAGGTGAAGCCACATTTGCGGATGCACCAGATACTACGGTCTGATTTTCGTTTAGTGACTTGAGCATGGCAGAGGGAGGGGAAAGGAAAAGTAATCACTTCCCTTTCTAGCAGATGGCAGAGGTTCAGGCAAGAAAAATATCTTGGGGCAAAGCACAAGTGTCACCCACTCACTCACTCTCATAGAGCAACGGCAGAGGTGACTCCTGTCACGTTGCACAGAATTGTGTCTGCCTGAACTGCCACTTGCATCATGGATCATTACAGTCTGCAGTGGATGTAGAGCTTGTCTAGAATTAACTGATATGATCTTAGGGTGTGTCTTTTTTTTTTTTTTTTTTTTTTTTCCCTCTCTTCTTCTTTCCTTTTTCTATTTTTTCCTATTTACTCATTTCATACCCATATTATTTCTTTGTCATGTTCCTGTTTACTCTTTCCCAAAAACCCACGTGTTGAGGTTTTCTTTGAAGTGAGAGTGGTGGTGTGTTGTTGTTGTTTCCCATTTGTCTTTAATGGCTCTATTATTGGTATTTGTGTTTGTGTGTGTTATTAACTGTACATCAGCATGTGTGTACAGTAATGACTTCTTCTGCAACGACATTCGCTCGTGTGTTTCTGTTGTAATCTTCATCGTCCCTGTGTGTGTATGTGTCCACATATAATCAGAGCGTATGTTTATGGTGTGTAAAACAGCGCATGATGCCTGGTGTGTGTGTGTGTGTGCTGAGTTATCCTGACTGCGGTTTGGTGTTTTGCAGAGTTCCGCTCTCCATCCCACATAAGCGGGTTGAACCGCTCTGCCTCGGTAAGTTGTCCGGACCACAACGACTCGCTGTCCGTCAGCGGCAGCAACAGCCAGCTCAACAGCTCAACCCTGCCGCAGTACATACCAGACTTCTACGTCCGCGCCCTGACCGACCTGCAGTTAGTCAAGGTAGCGTCTTAGTCCTTCGTTTTGGAAATGTCCCTCTCACAAGGTTATATATGAACCTAGCACAGAAATGCATGTTTCTATCATCAAGTTAAGCTTCTCGAACAAGGTACATTTTTGCATTTTTTGTATTCATGACACATAACATGAAATAATGTTTTGTTGATGATGAAAAGTTGAAAAAAAGTTTTTTTAGACACACAAGTGTGTGTGATCATTTTGTCTGGAATCTTCCTCTCATGTGTGTGTTCTCGCCCCTGTCTACCAGATCACACGCTCACAGTATCAGAACGGCCTGATGGCATCTCGTTTGGACAGCTCCCCCCAGTCTCCGGAGATTAGCCACACCCGGATCGAAGTCCCACCCCCTCCTCAGCCCGACTGCCCCGAGAACGGAGCAGACGAGACCACCTCCCTCCTCAACGAGCAGAACTGCCTGCCCCCCCATCAAACCAACCACCACACCCACAGTACAGAGAACAGCATCTGACAAAGGGACAAATGACAGACCCAACATGGACAAACACGCTTGCTAACACACAATCATACACACACGGGTGCATGTGGGTCTGATTGGAAAACACTTTGAGCAGGACCAGGAGTGGAAACAGATGAGTTTACTTTGGAGGAATCCAACTTTGGGTGCGTGGTTGTGTAGGTGTGAGTGTATCTGTACTGGGTGCATGTGTTGTGTTTGGTGGGGGAAGGGGTTGGAGACCAGAGCGGGGCATTCCCTGAGGACTGAATGAGCCTCTGTATCATTGGTTTTATATGCTGTACAGTTAAGAGAGTTTTATATGAACGATTGATATAGAAGGTTATTTTTTTCCTTTTTTTTTTTTTTTTTTTTAATTCCAAAATTTTGTTCAGAAACTCATTCTGACCAGCTGTGCGAACACAGATGGCAGCTACAGAGTTTTATTTATTTGAATTTTTTGAAAATATCCTCAGAGCCACAGTGTATGTTTGTGCCTTTGTGTACTTCATTCATTGCTATAGTGAGCCACAGAACTCAGGGAGTATTTATGATTGGCAGGCAGTGTCCAAACAAACTCAGCCATTGAAGGCCAACGCCCAGAATGGGCAGCATAAAAAAAAAAACCACAATCATCTTTTTGTCCATCACATGGACTGTGACGACAGAAGTGGTGTCATTGTGTCGGTTTGCATCTGTGGTTGGCTATATGAACTCTTGTGTTTGTGTATAACTGTAATGTGCATTGGGGTGATTCTCAAGTTTACCAGTCAAAATGTTTCAACGCATTGTATTTACCATTTTTCATTTTGTTTTGTTACAAGTTAATGTACGTTGTTTAATATTTAGGCTGTTCAAGGCAGCAAAATATTTCTTTGATCACAGCATTTCACACGGTATAATTATATGTGCGTTCAAACTTTTGACTGGTATTGTACATTCAATTCATCACATAATCCATACCCTTCAACAGAATATAATCTAAATACTACTGCTAATTTCCATGTCCCTTTGACTCATTTTTGGAGTGCTCAGTTGTAACGGCAGGTAAAATACAAAACTGCTTATATTTTAATCTGTACAATGTACAAAGAGACAGGAGAACAATCTTAAGATTTGAAAAATGCATTCATTTTAATTTAAAAAACATTCCCATTTGTTTAAATGTTTCTTTTAAGTGTCATTTTAAAATGAAGTGTATGTCCTAAAGCATACCATCTTGTTTTAGTCAAATGGATGCTGAAATTGGTAAAAAGGTGAGATCATCATTTTTAGACCATAATTATCAAGGTCAGGGGGATAACAGATGGAAAAGCACTTTGAGGGATAATCTGGGACAATTCCCGAGAGTCCAGAGAAAGTGACAAAGCTTTAGGACTGGTCAGTCCCGGTCAGACATGGGACTTGAAATGCACTAAACCAAACCATACACTACACACAAATGCATATGAATATATATAATATACATAATTGCTGTATTTATTTTACATGAAATTCTGGTTTTATATTTTCAAGATTTTATTTTTGTGTATTTGTTTATCTATATTTTATACATGTCTGTTTTATGGGGTGGCAACTAGATTTCCTTTTAAAAGGACCTGGATTTTTCATGGACTGGTCAGATTATTTTATTTACACACAACTGTAGTTAACGTTTTTGGGTGTACAAATTTGTTCTACAAAAGATCGGTTGGTTGATTATTTTTTTTACATTTTTTGTGTGGGTGGGTTTAATAATATTAATTTGTTGTGCCAATCCCTGTGCGGGTACATGTTAATCAGCCACCAGTCCAAGTCAACTGAAGAACTGTTCTCCCATTGCCACCTGCATCGCACTTTTAAAAAATTTGTTGTCGTTTTTGTTTTGTTGTGCAGCATTGTGAGACAGGCAGCTCTTTCATTTCATCCCAGCATTCTTTATTTTATGCCAAAAAAAAATTAAGATCTCCATCGGCTTTGAGAAGACAATCATTCTGTCAGCAATACCAAATAAACATCTGAACATCAGTGTCTACCTTCATTTTTTATTGTATGCGAGATGCAAGACAAAACTCATGGTATGCAATACATGGTTTTACCTCAGGTTGCGACTTATTTAATGATTGTGCAATTACGTTTTATTCTTGCTGCTTTGAAAGCCAATAACTGAGAAATTTGAATTTGTGCATTGAATTTAAAAAAATCCGTTTATGCACAGATATATGTATGCAATGCATTTCTTCATTTCACTAATGCATTTTTTTTTTTTTTAAACCATGGATTTCTCAATGATAAATACAAATGTTTGAACTGAAATTCTCAATAAGCTCCCTAAATTTGAGAGGACACAGTATGGAGGTAAAACCCTGCCGAAACGCTACAAATACACTGAACACAACTGTCCCATGATTTGCAAATAAAATTAATGTCATCCACAGATGAAACTTGATTTGGAAATATTCAGACCATGTTGTCAGGGACAGTCCACACGCACAGAAACATAAAACATAAGGAGTACGGCATTCCAAGACAACAAGTGGCACCAGAGGGAATCAGCATTCCGTTCAGCTCACATGGCCTTCGAATTTTATATTGAAACTTGTGTGAGTATATGCGTCAGGTTTTACTGTTTTATAAACACTTTCCACAAGTGTCTCATGACTTGTATTTGTGAAAAGAGTTCAGTGTATTTCTGGAGTTTTGGCAGGGTTCTAACTCCATAAAACAGACTGAACTAACGGGCAAATCACGCACTTCTCAGAAATCTTCTTCACACACTTCTCATAAATGAGCTCACTTACTGCCACTGAGGTCCCCTTCTGCTCGTTTTACACATATTTGTCTTGTCTTGTGTGTCTTTTTTTTAAATATCCCACATTTCTTAAAAGCATCTTATGTGATGTCCTGTTTGTCCTTGTTCTGTGTACAGAACGTTTTACACTGTACAGTATTTAAGTTTTAATTAAAAACGTAATTATTTTTTTTTAATTATTATTGTGGAATGTACATTACTTGTATGTATTTTTTTCTCTTTCTTTTACGATTGCACTATGGGGATGGGGGTCTATGTGAACCAGTATTTCAATGCACGGTACACTGTTGTACTGACAATAAATCTGTCTTGAATCTTGAGGAAGGTACCGTCCCCACACACTGCGCTACAGGCCCCTTTCATGGCTGCCCACTGCTCACTAAGGGATCTGATGCACTAAGAGCAAAATACGGAGAAGACACACATAAAGCCGTTCTCACTATTTAATACAACCGTTCAACTGTGCAACTGTTGCAGTGCCCTAGTCTGTTGACACATTTTCTGTATTATCCCTTTTTATTTATGCACTACACACTGCGTTTAAATTGTAAAAACCACAATAATAAAACAACATTAATCTAATTTTAAATCAACTGTGCTACATTCTCTTTCAAAACGATATATACAATGCGTGTTTTATTAATGGTCCGCATATTGTGAACAGGGCTCCAAGCGTTCAGCGACTCAACTCGATCTGCGCCTCTGATTGGTTGATTCTGGATTCGAAGCGTCCAATCACAACAAAAACGCGTGGAGCACGTGACCAGCCCACCCGGATTTTGAATTCACGAGCGGTCGCGCTTACGTCGCTTAGATTGTGTTCGAAAGTATCTCGAGTAATTTGTATCGAATACGAGTGTGTTATGTCTGGAACAGACAAGGAGTCCACGCTGCGTTGGCCAGGTACGCAGACAGCTGATGAAGGCTGGGTTTATGGAGTATGGGAACACCCGTAGCTTATTAGCAAACGTGTTTAGCCAACAGATAAACAAACAGCCAACAGCAAACCGATGCGAACCCGAGTTTGCTTTACAGCCATTGGGCTTTAGCCTCGCTCCGTCGTCTAGTTGTGGTAAAATGTTTTTTTATTTTTACATTTCTGCTCGGTCTGACTCGTTCGTGTTTTGTTTCAGTGGAGTTACGCAAGCAGAAATTACTGGAATACCTGGCGGCCAAAGGTAGACTGAAGCCCCCAAATCCAAAGTAAGTCGTTTTAAGAGAAAACTGAGCTCACGGCCCGGCTCCTTATAACTGGTGCTGTGAAACGGACTATCTGATGAAATTAGGGGGTTTGAATAAAAGGGCATGTGACGTACTGTTTTTTTGTTTTTTGTTTTTGATTTTTCTGTGCACGTTAAGAAATAGCAATATTGATACTCGTAGTGATTATGCTGATTTACAATGGTTGTAAAACCAAATAATGTGTTATGGGAGCTTTGGTAGTGAGCGTTAGGTATTACAGATAATTCCATAAGGTCAACATGTCATTACTTAGGGGCAGTGGTGGCCTAGCATTTAAGGAAGCGGCCCCCGTAATCAGAAGGTTGCTGGTTCGAATCCCGATCCGTCAAGGTGCCACTGAGCAAAGCACCGTCCCCACACACTGCTCCCTGGGGGCCTGTTATGGCTGCCCACTGCTCACTGAGGGTGATTGGTTAAAAGCAGAGGACACATTTCGTTGTGTGCACCGTGTGCTGTGTATCACGGTGACAATCACTTCACTTTGAATTCATATTTGACTCTTCTTTTCATGTCTCTTCTATTTAAGACCTTACCTTCGGAATGACATCAAGCCAAATAAGCCATCAGGGATTAAAGTTGGATCTGGTTATGTAAGTAAGCAGAATTACACCTTTATTTCTGATGCTATATATTATATCTATATTTACATTTATCTTCTGAGTTGATTTCCCTCCTTTTCCCTAATTATTTACAGTGACAAAAAAACAATCATATGGCATAGTAAAAAACATTCTGAGAAATGTTTCTGAAAATGTTTCTGAACCGATATGGATCAAATATTTTGTATAGAACTAATGTAGAGTTATTTTTTTCAGGTGGGAAAAGAAAAAGAGAACCAAGATCAGAAGACTTCTATAGTGAAACAGAATATAAAGAAAACTAAACCCATGCTATTAGTTTCCAAGACTATTCATAAAACGGCCATTCCGTTGAACAGCTTAACTAACACAGTGTTAAACAAACCTCCACGGAAGTCCTCCCAGGCTCTATCGACCTGCACTGCTGCAGTTTCTGGTGCCACAAAATTCCTAACTGCACAACCAAAAGCACCAACAACAACCCCTCACCATGCCAGTGTGCAGTCTAAAGGCAAGAACTCTGCAACTTTTACTAATACATTAAAGAAATGTCCACCACCCAACACTGCAGCTCCAGCATCACTTGTCACTGCAAAAAAAATAGTAAAGAGAACAGACACAATAACAAAGAAATCAGAGTTGGGACTTCTAAGTCGTGTTACCTCCTCCGAGGTCAAGACTAATTCGTCCAAAACGAATAGTGCAGTAGAGAAGCGAGTGACTGCAAACACTTCCGCAACATTCAAGACAACCACAAACAATGTTCAGAGAAGAACAACAGTTGGTCCCACACAAACCTCAAATTCCTCCAAACAAAGGTTGCCTGCTAGGCAAACCCAGACTGTCTCTAGAGCCTCCAGCTTAACTCAAGGAAGTCTGGTGGAGAAACTGCTTCTCAACAGACTAAATGGCGCAGGAATGGTTACAGCTGCCAAGAAACCTTTACCAGTCGTGGTAAAAGCAGAGAAAGCAAATCGTGACCCAGCCCCTGCTATAGTCCATAAAGGTCAATGTCCCAAAAAGATCACTGGTCACATAAGAGACGTGAAGACCTCCAGACCACAGACGGCAGAAATCGCTCCACCAAAAATGTGCAAGAAGCTTACGGCAGCCCAAGAGGAGAGAATGTGAGTTGTGGCTCAAGTACTGCTTTTAAATGTTTTATATTTTTTTATTTCTCTACATCCCATTCTACATTTTGGTCCATGGCTAACATTTTGGAAGTTTAATTTCCTAAGACTGCTATGTTAAAAGTATTGAATTTCCCTGTTATCTTTTACAGGAGGAAACTACAAGAGTGGCGGGATGCGAAAGGCATCACCTACAAACGTCCTCCAATGCCAATACGTCAGCGAGTTAAGAAGTCTGTTGTATTAACAAACAGCTACTGGGCTGCAATGGAGGAGGAGGATGAAATTCACCAGATGGTGTGTACCATTGACCGGTCACTGAGCGACTGCCTGCATCTTCTGCAGCAGGTATATGTTTCTCCTCATTCCAGACAGCTTTGCAAGTAAAGACAAAATATGCCGGTACGGAGTGAAGATATCATTGGCAATAGCTTCATGTGGTAGTGCAGAAGATAACAAAACTCTTGTTAGAATATGGAGACGCTGAGTGGAGCATTTTATTTATATATAAATCACACACACACACACACACATATATACATAAATAGTCAATTTAGAAATTTACATAGTCATGGAAGGAAGTAGACAGTACAAGATAAGAGCAATAAAGCAAAAAAATAGCACAGACACTATGTCGACTGTATAATATAAAGCTTAATGTACAAATGAGCAAATAAATAGTTCTCGATTAGAAAAAATTAGAGGTGGTCATAGATTAATGACCATAGATTAATCTCACTGTAATCTTGGAATTAATCTAGAGTAATCTAAATTAATCTAGATTAATCTATATTTTAGATTAATCTAGATTAAAATGGCTCATTTGAATTCTGCCAAAGGCATTCGGAATATGTGTGCTACCCAAATAATGACTACAAGTAAGTCTTTGAGAACGGGTTTCTCAAGCCAGGTGGCGCATTAGACCAGGGGCTCATCTCCTATTTTCAAAATGCATCACAAACTGCTTGAGAAAGCTGTTCTACTATGGTAATTGGTGATGAAAATAAATTATGCTCAATAAGATGTACTTGTGTTTACCAACTGTTTATTCAGTTAAATAGCTGCATCCATGTTACCACGTCACGTTTGATGTGGTAATTTCACAGTTCGAAGACTCGTTCTCACCCCCTACAGTGCAATTCGGCTAGGTATACATCCACGCTAAAATATCAAGGTGAAAGTCATCATAGTGTAGCGGTTCTTCTTCTGCGTTGTGTAACTTTTTAATTTAGTTTCTTGAACTACAAATGATGAGCTGACACCCAAGAGATTTTCTGTGCAAAGTGTATTCTGTACAAAAAGCAAGGTCGCGTCAGAACATCGCATCACACAACGCGTCTTTCTGCACCTCTCTCTCACAACTCGTGCCATGTGTCCAAGAGAATTGAACATTAACATAAAGCATTCACAATTTACAATACTGCATTCCTGTACAAAGAGCAAGGTCGCATCAGAACATCGCGTCTTTCTGCACCTCTCTCTACAATATACAGTATTAAAAGAACATAAAAAAAATTCACAAAATAACACACATGCAAAATATTCCTAATATGTACATAAATTAAAATGAAAGAAATAACTTTTTGCACACAAACCCCACGCACCTCACAGCTCATGCCATGTGTCCAAGAGAACTAAACCGGGTCTCAAAAACAAATTAAAAAAGAAAATAAGAAAATAAGACACAAGAAAGAAGAAATATACTTATAAATCTAGTGTAACCATTTAACTCCGGCACAATAGCTTGCGTAGTATAGACCCAGCTCCCAAACAACTTTGTGAATAGATTAACGTGATTTTTTTTTTTTTTTTTATCGCCCCATAAGAGTCTCACATTAACGCAGCACGTTAATGCCAATAACGGCCCACCACTAGAAAAATTGAATGTGAGATGTAAAATCTCACAAATATGTGTATATACAGACATTTTTTATTTTTACAAATGTACAGAAGATTATTAAAAACCTGGTTCTTTCTCCTGTGCAGGGCTGTCCCACACAGCAGGTGCAGGAGGTCCTGTCCCGAGTGCCTATGGCACAGAAATTTTGCAAATATTGGATGTGTCGGGCAAGACTGATGGAGCGGGAAGGAATATTTGAGGTTTTGCCGCTATTTGAAGAGGCTGTCCGAATGGTGAAAGAGGTATTTTGTTCTCTGAATCAGTTTTATATGAACAATACTAACCCACCTTGTTCCCCCTTTTGCTTTGTCATTTCCTGGAAGGTCTTGGCTCAAACTAAGCATTCAGGCCCCACGTGCTTTTGCGCTGCCAAATCTGGTTCTTTTGGTATTTTCTGAGTCATTAATTTCCCAAATACTGTATCATTTGTCTCAAAGGGCACATTGATAACTATTATGAAAAAAACACTTATGTGTTTAAAATTTTAAATCCCTTTTTAAAAAAAATTATATTTACCCCCTCAGCCTATTGATGACCTTCGGGCTTTGGTGTTTGAAATTCTGAAAAAGAAGGAGAAACAGGACCTGGAAAGCGGTAATGTTTTTTCATTTTTCACATAGAAATTCAGTCATTTTCAATTATTTCAAATGTGAAATTTAGTGGCAAGAACAAGTATGGGAACCCTTTTGAATTTCATGTTCATGAAATGATATCTGTGATAATCAAAGATAGGAAAACTATGTTAAAGCTTGTGTTCATGATCGCAAAAGCAAAATTGGAGTTAGAAATTAACATACCTGGAGGCTTGTTAAAAAATTGTCTGGAGGTGCGGACCAGAGCTGCTTTGACTTACACATTCAAATATTTTGAGTTGGCTCCACACAAGAAGAAGACTATGCCTATGGGAGCATACCGAGTAAATGGGTAACCGAGTCATTTCAAAGACTTTACAAATTCACCAGCCTACAATCTGCAAATGGAGACACTTTGGGACTTTGGCTACTCTACCAAAAAGTGGGCCTCTAGTCAGCCTAAGGTTTTTTGGCATCATTGGAACTGCCTAACATCTGTGTTAGTCTTCAACATGTAAAACATTGAACGAGCAGGGTGTCCATGCTTACTTAAAAGAACATCGTTTCACACCTGAAATCTGCGAAAGGGCACACTGACACTCCACAGTTCTATTGGCAAAATGTTTTGTGAACTGATGACGCTGAGATTGAACATACAGCAAAATATCTGCCATAAAATGGGACTGCATCATGAAAACAACATCTCAGCCATGAAGTGTGGTGGCGCAAATGATTTGGGCCTGTTTTGCTGCTCCAGCAAACAAGAATTCCCAAGTATATCAATAATTCTGAAGGATCGTGTGAGACTGTCTGTACGTCAGCTGAAACTCTGTAGAAGGCAGGGATCATGGAACACTAGAATGCTGAAAGAAGGGACAGGTCCGTGAATTGACAGAATTTTGATTGTTGCAGCAGGTTTTCCACAGATCTCAAGGCCTTCAATATCTTTAATAATGACTAGTAATAAAGAGCTTAATGGACATGGAAATGACCAGACACGTTCCTGGGCTGTTTGGAACCCTGTCATGGAATGGCACTGGTCCTCAGCTCATAGTTTGAGAGTGACTTAGGAGGACTTGACTATGAAATGACTTGAAGAGAGCCTTGCGCATGAGACATCCAAAGAATATGACCGCTAAAGCTGTCAGTGGAGGGTTCTACAAGTTCACATACTTTTCCCATTAGAAACAAGGTGTTTATGATTTTTCTCAATAAAGACATTAAAGATCAGAATTTGTGTTATTTTAGGCCGTTGACTAATATAAAGATCTGATTATGTTTCTTGTCTCTTTAATGCAGAAAACAATGGAATTCAAACGGGTTCACATTCCTTTTCACCGGAGCAAGATGGCATGGGTCCGGACACACCTAAAGCTTTGGGGGCATTTATCCGTGGAGAGAAAGGGGATTCATCTGTTGTGAAATACAAGATCTCTTCCACCCCAGGGTACATCACGTGACTAATGCTTTCTTGCGTCCTTGCGTTTGCTATTGCAGGACTAACCTGTCTCTTTTTATTTGTTTAGGGGAAGGAGACATCAGCAGATGGAGTCCAGACACTTGGGTGGTCAAGAGGTCCGATTCCTCACCCCAGTCCGTCGGTCCGTGCGGATCGAAAAGACTGCCCTCAGGTACCCTTCTAATTTGCAAGAGGGCGAGTCCTGTGTGACCTCATTCCGTGACCTGCCTGAAGAAGAGGAAGTGGGCGAAGGCAACCCTGTTTCCAGTAAAGCCCCTCTTTACATCTACAGGGAAAACGAGGCTCTGAAAGAACAAGTCCACGTGAAGATTATTCACTTGGAAGACTGAAGTCTTCACCCGTCCACAATTTTCTGTATATAATTTAATCCTAAATAAACGTTTGTAAATGCCTTTTCCACGTGACTCCTGTGTGATTTATGGGACTACCAGTTCGATCCAGATTGAAGCTGGATGTGCCGACCTCCGCAATTCCCAATTATTTTGCACGATATAACCTACGTGAAAAGCAGACGGGGACCGATGTGTATTAACCTGTCCGCGAACGGCAGTGGAACGAGGAGAATTTCCTCACCCGACAAATCCCACCCACCCACCCACCCTTCCCGGTCGACCGCCGCTGGGATATAATACCAGAGACCTGCTGCAAATTCCAGGATCGTCCTCGGCCCCTCCAGCCGCGTCGCTCCGAGCTCGTCCGTGCGTCGCAGCGCGCCGCGTCCATCAAGGCTTCTCTCGCAGAAACTAGTGCGGGGCTGCTGCTTCCAGAAACGTAAGTTCTGCAACGCGACTTTTCCAACAAACCGAGATATTATATACAGTTTTTTACATTTAAGGCATTTGGCAGACGCCTTTATTCAGAGCGACTTACAACGTGCTTTCATGCTACCATCGATTAGGTGATCAGTTCTGGTTCAATAGGACCCCCAACTATATACAATCTTTTTATTCACTCTTGTTGTAGTTTCTGTACATAAGTCAGACAATATGAAGGTTACAGGTTAATCTAAATATTCTGTAAAGAGGAAGGTCTTGAGATATATTTCTTCTGGAAATAGTCTAGGCTGAGGACCACGACCAGTGTGAAAAGTCACCTTGAGGTGCTGCAACCAGCTGTTCTATTTACTTTTTTATATATAGTTTGCACGGTTACTTATTCATAAATAGCGCTGTGAATGGTTGAAATGATGGATAAGAGCATTTTTGTATAAAATGTAAAGGTAAGACTAATGTGTATTGAAAGTGAAACGCAGCACACGGTGACACAACAAAATGTGTCCGCTGCTTTTAACCATCACCCTTGGTGAGCAGCCAAGGCATGACAGCATGTGGGGATGGTGCTTAAAAGCAGAGGACACATTTTGTTGTGTCACCGTGTGCTGTGCTGCTATGTTTCACAATGACAATCACTTCACTTTCAAACATGAAGTCCGAGACAGGATTATCTCCTGTGGAAGAAGTTCAAAACCAAAACTAGAGCTAAACTGAGTGATCAGGGAAGAAGGGCCTTAGTCAGGGAGGTGACTAAAACCCTGATGGTCATTCTGTCAGAGCTCCAGAGATCCTCTGTGGACCGAGGCAAAACTTCTAGAAGCACAACAAGTCTGCAGCAATCCACCAATCAGGCCAGTGTGGTTTGTATGTAGGCACATGACAACAAGCCAGTACCATCCTGACATTGAAGCATGGTGGTGGCAGCATCATGCTGTGGGGATGTTTTTCAGCTGCAGGAACTGGGAGACTAGTCAGGACAGGGGAAGGTGTCTGCAGCTATGTACAGAGACATCCTGTCCTGAATTCAGACTGGGGTTCAGATACCAGGAGTGACTTCAGGAGAGCTCTGTGAATGTTCTTGAGTGGCCCAGCCAGAGGCCAGACCTGAATCAAATTGAACATCTCTGGAGAGACCTTAAAATGGCTGCACAGGCGCTTCCTATCAGACCTGATGGAGGTTGAGAGGTGCTGCAAAGAGGAAACTGGCCAAACTGGCCAAGCTTGTGGCATTATATTCAAACAGACTTGAGGCTGTAATTGCTGCCAAAGTTGAATCATCAAAGTATTGAGCAAGCTGTGAATACCTATATACATGTGAGTTCTCATTTTTTAATTTGTATTAAATTTGCCAAAACCTCACAAAGTTTTTTCATTTTGTTATCATGCAGGGTTGTGTGTAGAATTCTGAGGGGAATAAAAGGAATTTTATCCAGATGTGAATATTTTCTGGATGCACTGTAGTGTGTATGTGTGGGGAAAAACACAAGTGTATGTGAGCTTTTCTTGATATGTGGCCTAGGGATCACCTCATACATTTGGACTGACTATAATCACCACATATGTAGGAGTTATTATATTCTAGAAGTTTCTCATACTGTTGAACAAAGTGATTCTGTTCCATGTCTGTTTTGTTGTTTCTATTGCTGTAAACTAGTTATGGCTGATTTATGAGATTTATGGCTGAGTTTGGGTTTTTGAATGGAATTCTGTGATTTTGAAAACCTTTCTGATGCCCTCTTGTGAAATAATTGACTTATCTTCAATTTTAATCCGATGTCATGCCGGTGCATGCCAGAGGTGGGCTCATCTATTCATGCAAAACAAAGATAATATGCAGATACGATGCATAAAACGACGCCTCAACATTAATCAGTAACTAATTTTGGAGAAGGCACACAGCTTTTATTTCTGTCAATCGAATACAAACTAGCCACCCACATTTTTCTAATTAAGATGTCAGACACAGGGCATTGCTCAGGATGCATATTTAAAAAAAAATAATAATGTCATAATATAGAGCCATGTGATACGGAGTTGCGCCATGGCCCGCATGAATGCTGGAAACACTCACTCAGCACCGAGCCTGCCCTTACTGGAACTCAGTCTCTGAACACTCCTCTTGTCTTAGATCAGATCAGTGTGCTCCAGTGTAAACAAGCATGGATGAGAGGCGATAAAATTTAGCATAAAAAAAAAAAACATCAACATTTGCACGTACTGCTGTGGCCTTCACCCCATTTAAAGGTTACGTTTCTTTTATTGGGATTCTGTTAACGTGATCTGTGATTCATTGTCTGAAATGTCTATGAAATGCTCCTCCCAGCTCAGTGCCGAGGACATAAAGATGTGCTCATTGTGGCAAATCTCATTTGGGGGCAGTGTGTCTGCATTGTAATTCGGGGTTTGTAATTATTAACTGGTCTCCCTGTAAGTGTGTGCTTTACATCCTGTAATACTTTTTGCCTTTTCCTTCAGACCTAACCCTGCTGGAGCACATGGCACGCTGGAAGCTGCAGGAAACAAAGAAGGCATGTCTCGAAACAATGAGTGGGACCTCTGCTGATCTTATGGACAAACAAGTCATTTTTAAGACTTTTCGGAAAAAGCACAATAAATTCAAAGGTACTTTGGAACAAGTGACCCAGAATTAAGTCAGTCATAATCCTGGTTCAAATTCACAGTGAAATGCTCCTTTTTGTTCTTTCAGTAACATTGTTTGAGTACGTGGAGAAGGGGAAGGAGAGTGGACAGGTCTTTGTGGCCTTTGGGTTTCTGAAAGGAGAACAATACCATGTCCCCGTAGTAAAGAATGAAGCGGTTGAGGTACATGTCTTCCTTTGTGTGTTTGTTAAGAATTTGTTTCTAAAAAATGCTGTGATTTATGATAATGTTCTGCCTTTTAAAGATTTTTTCTTCTTAAGTTACACAGAAAATCACATAATTACAGAGCATTGCAGGATCAGGGGTATTGTGAGATTGTCCTAATGCAATGCATCAATGCATCATATATATATGGATGTCTTTATTTAATCTGTAATAAGGTAGTATAAAATCAGCATTTTAAGTTGTATAAGTAACCACAGTGATGGCCACACGTATAACAGGAAGCAATGCATTGCTGTTATTTTACCATCCGGTGCCCACATTGTTTAAATAGTTATCGTGTCCACCTTTGCACCCATGGGTGTGTCAGTTTCAAAGCAAGGTTGACTCTGGCACATTATTGCCCAAGGAAAGAAATAAAATACCATTGCAGTTTTTCACTGCGGTTGTTGGAGCAAATGGCCAACATATAGGCGTGTGCGCAACAATGGCATGATTTTACTGTGGTTATTCTGTTGATGCCAGATGATGAGGAGCCCTGCTATTACCATATATGCTCATATGTTTCATATGTTCATATATTTTTCCTTTTGGTCTTTTTTTTGGTCACAGCAATATTCCTTGAGTATTTTTGCTTCAACAGGTGCAGCCAATGGGGGTGGAGAATGACCACAGTAACAGCGAGCAGCTTTTCACGTGGGGTAAAGGACCATACGGTGTTCTGGAATCAGTGTCCAATCCAAAACTATATCTGGCCATCAACCGGACTCGTAAACTGGTAGTTAGCCGCGATAACAAAGAACCGTTCATAATCACAGTTCAGGCTGATAACTCGTGAGCAAGCTGTTTGTTCTCTTAACTGCCACTTGACCAGTTCAGGGCTTTTGAATATCCATCTCATCATTAACCAGTGACATCACCACAGCATAATGCAGTACAATTCACCATGTATGCTCCTGATTTTATTGCTTTTAAAAATAAACAGTATGATAATCTTCAGCAATTACTCTGTTTAGCACATGTCCTAACCTATTTTTATGATCTAACTTATAAAATAATACTCACATACTGACCAGAGCCCCATGTGGCATATAGGCATATAATAAACACTACCAGATTAAGTTTGGGCACTCCTACTCGGTATCAGTTATGGAGACCAAGATGGAGCCAATTCAAAAAAACATTGCAAGAAACATATTTAGAATTTTTGTAGCAGGAGAAAGGGAAGTGTGTTTAATTAATTTGCTTTGTTCACTAATGTCATAATCAAAAGCCAATTGAGCGGATAATAAGAAAATGTTCAGGATAAACCTTCAGGACTGTTGGAAACTGTCCCCGTGGTCTAACTCGTGTAGAGAAACCAAGAGTGTGAAATGCTGCCATCGCTGAAAAGCTTGATGTGTTGGAGAGCCTCAAATATTCAAATTTGTGCCTTGTTATTTTTTGTTTATTACATAACCTTACATGTGTAATTTTGTAGTCCTGTGTCTTCAGTTTTGTTTCATAATATAAAGAATGCAAGACCCACAAATGAGTAGGTGCATCCAAACCTTTAACTTGTTGTATATCTACATACATTTTAATAATATATTGTTATATAGTTATGGAGTTATGTATGTACTGTGCACTGTATGCACATCTTAATGGAAAATGTATAATGTAGTTTATTTATAATCAATAAATTAACATTTTTATACGTTATATGGGCACTGTGAAATGGCAGACTAGTGTTCTTACTGGACCACACATGAGGGATTCTTGGAGATTTATTTAAAACGACCAAGGTCAAAATTCCAAAGGATGTAAGTTTCAATTCAATGTACCTGCATAGCAGCTCTTGCTCTGTGTCCCATGTTTTTCTTTTCTTCATAAATCATCACATGATTTTCTTTAATTTCAGTGGTCTGTGGTGGAATTCCTTCCTAGATTAATAAACGCAAAGAAATCACCCAACCCAGCCAGGATGCACTTGACAGTGTATTTCTTGGTGCCAGTCCCTAGGCCGGCTAAATGGGGAGGGATGCATCAAGAAGGCATAAAACATTTCTCAGGTCTATTGTGCATACAGCCAGACCGGCTGATCTGCTGTGGAGAGGAGGAGTAGCACCCAAGCCCGGAGAAAGCACCCTGCGCTCTGCCTCTTTCTCAGTTCCGGCTGCGTTTCCATCTTTCCTGCATTAGTGCAGACTCTCTCTCTCTCTCTCTCTCTATCACACACACACACACACACCACAGTAGACAGATATATGAGTCGCATGTGGGAAACAACCTCCTTATCTTCTACAATTCCTGATAATCAGATGCGACCATGATAGCTGGGCCGTAGTTTTTTTTTTTGACACCACTGAAACCATTTCTCATGCACATCTACCACAGGGATGTTAGTACACTTGTGGCAAGTCACAGGTTCAAGCCCGACTTATTACCATTGTGTCCCTGAGCAAGACAGTCAACCTTGAGTGGCTCCAGGGGACTGTCCCTGTAACTACTGGTTTTAAATTGATCTAGAGAAGGGCATCTGTGAAATGCCATGAATGTAAATTTCCTGTAGTTTATATTTTCAGGGATTTTCTTTGGGATTACCCAGCCCTTCTTTCATTCAAGACACAGTTAACTTTGGATATATAAAGCCAGTGAGAAAGGAATGTGACAAATGTCAGCCAATCTTCTGATCAGTCTTTGGAACCCCTAGATTTAATAATACCATCTACATGGTATTATTCTTATAGCACTGTCAACATATGCATGGGGCTTAGCTCCAGAACATTAGATCTACAAAACTACATTTTGAATGAGAAATAGTTTCAATAGTTTAATTGAGTCAAATAAATGTGTACATGGTATTGTTTTGTCATTGAAATTGATGCATGTGTGTAAGGGCACACTTCTCTCATGCATGGCCCTTCACAATCAAGCATGGCCCTCTTAGCACTGCTCTGCACATTCCCGGCAACACGGGCTAAATATAGCTCAGGCATTTGGGAGTGCAATAAGATCAAGCCTCTGCAATGAAGAGGAAGACTTCCCTCAGATCATGCAGCAGTCAGACTATTCAAAAGCCAAAGAGAGACCTTTAATTTCCTCTGGACCACTGCGATCCTCAGTGACCCACCCTCAACCCAGTTCTCTGTCATGATTTTCTGTTGCTTTTCTTTCCCTGTTTGTCCTGTTCAATGTGCTTGTGTCTTCAGGAATACTACACTGCCAAAGGGTAAAGTGCTTGGAATCACAAATGTGTGCAAAAATATATACTGATCATTTTGTGTATGTGGAGAGAGAACTGTGAATTTTTTTTTTCTCCATTTTATTAGCAGAACCAAAATATCCAATTATGTTCATTTATCTATTAAGATTATTTTATTCATACAGCAAGGTTGGACTTGGATTCATGTTTTCCATAAATGAATATTTCGTATCCAGGCATAATGTTAAGGCTGTTTAGAGACATTAAGTCAGTATTAGTAGCAACATTTGGAAGATTGATATTGATAGGAAAGCTTAACGCATACCGCAGCTCAAATGTTTTCCTGCATTATTTGTCCCATGCTTGCCCTGTGAAGGTTTTGGTTTCTTACATATTCTGTTAATTTAAAAGAACTTAATTGAACAATACTGTTAAGCCATATTACATGTGTTAATTTGGCATATGATCTTTTTTTCATGTTATATTTTATATCTAGTTATAAGGGGGAAGGGGTCATCTATGTTTAGGCCAATATGGTAAATAACACGTCTATCATTTGAAACTGTACTAGTTTATTACAGATATTTCAGGTCTCTCTCAGCGGGAGGCTGGGTGCATGTGGTATAATCCCTTCTTTTGCTGGCGGGAAGCCATGTGTGGTATTACATGCCCTTGAGTTGTCCTCACCTCCACAGCCTAATGCCTGATGGAAGGAGTGGGTAGACTGGGGAGTGTTGTTAGTGTATTTTATGTAAACCTGTGTTGCGGATTTAATGATGATGACTTAGTAAGTTGCACAATACTTTCACTAACCAAAAATTAGTCTCAACATCTGATGAATACTGAGTAAGAATAACTAACACATGACTCATACAAGATTCACTGTCTGTGCATTACATGGAACTGTATAATACTGAGCTTGACCTTTTCTTTGTATTTTTTATGTGCCAGGTCACACCCTGATCCCAGTATTAATTTATTTTAGTTCAGTTCATGTGAGCTATCACTGGGCCCCTGGCAGGCCTGGAAAGAGATTCTCAGGTTCTGGGCAAGTTATTTTAACCACTAATACATGTCAGAATTTGACTAGTGTCCACTTTGAACACTTTTATGTAGGGCTGTACAATTAATCAAACTTTATTAAATAACAAGACACCAGGTGGCGAACAAAAGCATAGACCTCAAATTGTGACAGAGTGAGATTTGCCAGAAAGTGTCCCTCATTTGGGGTTGAAAAAGTTGTCAACCCTAATAGCTATAATTACACCATAGAAATATACACTAGATGTCACATTCAGCCTCTCAGTGTCAATTCCGGGTTCCAAGCTCATTCAGGGTCTGACGGTACCAGCAAAAATGCTGGACTTTTTCACCACATTCGGCTATAATAGCGAGCGAACGAAGAATCGATGCATAATATTTCCTAAGTAAGATTTTATCATCTTGTATGTTACAAAATTTTGTCTTCGACAAATAACGTTACTTATGTTCCAAACCAGAGCATCTGTCTTCCGACCCCCACCACACAAGAAAGGCTCAGCTTCCCTTGACAACGGTATTTACTGCATAGTTTGTTTGTTTTTGACAAATCTATACAACATGCCTCTCTTTATGGACCTGTCCTGTCTATAGTTATTTTTCCCAAATAACCAGGTAAATGCATGTTCATCTTTCATATTAAATATTAAAAAATTAAGTATTTATTTAAGCCAGAAAATGTTGACAGACTGTTTTTTATTGGCAAAAATCTGAAAGCCTTGTTTACTTACTATTTGTTTAAAATAGAAAGTGCAATAAAAATGTGTTTTACAAAAAAAACAATGAATAATCTAGATTACTAATAGTTAATATCATATATTAATAAAATAATCAGGATATCATAATTGTGCAGCCCTACTTTCAGGTCTTTAGAAACAGCTGCCGACTTATCTCTCATAAACGCTCCTAGATTGGAGCAGCACAAAAAAGCAAATGTAAGTCCTATATAATTCAATATAAATGGGTTGAGACAAAAACACACGCACACACACCCTAGGGTTAATTTCCCAAAACTTTCCTAAACAAAATCCACCCATCCGTCCATTATCTAAACCAATTAATCCAGGTCAGGGCCACAGAGAGGCTGGAGTCTATCCCAGAAGTCTTGGGAAGGAAGTTGGAAGTTGACCAGAGTACAGACGTTGACGTGCCCAGGATTGGACTGCGAAGTGTAGAGAGCGATCGAGCCCTGGCCACATCAGAGCACCGCCGCCATGTACACAGGCACTGCCCAGTTTATGTGAATAATGACAGTAATGTGTTCAGCAAAGAATTTTATTTACGTTCGAAACAAACTTGTTAAAACTGTACAGCAGAGCCACGTTACTGAAACAGCTGCCATTTCACGGGACACAGTACAGGAGAAAGAGATGTAGTCAAACAAACAGGTATTCATATTCATAGAAAAAGACTATTGCTCCCAGGTGTTTTTCTTTTTACAACAAATTCTTCGCTGTTTTTGGACGTTTAAATTAAACAAACGGCTAAAGAAAGAAAAATTCACATCAAGCTTAATGGACAATTAAAAAGTGCAACAAACGTCACAATTTGAAAGTCAGGTAAACTTTTGCCTCGTTCTGTCTTTACAAAATGAAACTTGAACACTTCCATTGATAAATATTAAACATACAGCAACCAGAAATATGCAAGTAACACAAGGAAGCTGCCCCTAACCCCCTCGCAAAAAACCAAACAAACAGGCATGCATTAAAAAAAAAAAAAAAAAAAAAAAACTGGTTCAGAATGGGGAGAAATGAAGGGATACATTGTGGAAGTAATATGGGACTTCTGTTTTAAATATATCTAAAATACATAGATAAAATATACTGTATTATATTGTTCTTTTACTCATTCTCCTGAAAAAAGAAAAATGTAAAACCAGTAAGAAACTTTCCCCTGGATTGTTGCAACCAAGCTTAATTAATTTAAATAAGCTTGTTCAGGAAGCATAATTTATGAATTATACTGTATGAATATAAATATAGCTCTATGTTCTTTTTCAATAAATTTATTTTAAAATAATTATTTCTAACAGCATTTGTATTTCTTAAAATCATAATTTTCTTCAGTCTTGAGTAATAAAGCATAAAATCCACAGATTATATGTCCAGAACCTGGATCTTTGTATACATATATGCAACTGAATCCTAACGAGCCATTAATTTGACAGTCAGCCTTTTAAAAGGGGTGGCTGGAAGAAACCCATTTCCTAATTTGATATCCGCCACACGCGATCCCTCTACTCAGTGCTCTGTGTATCTGCAGCAGAGAAAGAACATAAAACATTCTTTGCAAAGTACTGAATTTAGTTACATTCATCCTTATTCGTAAACTCTGCTGTATAAAGTGGAGTGTGTGAAGGAAATAAAGCAAAAAGCACCAAATCATCACCCCATGGATTCGGGGGTAATGGGACATAGACAGCACCAATCACCTGATCATTATTCTATGACCAATTGTGTCTTAATGAGTTCTGCCCAGTGATGAAATATGCTTGTGCTCTGTATCATGTCTCGCACACGCAACCTTTTTTTTTTTTTTTTTTTTATTTCCCTCAGTAGGATGCTGGGACAGCGGACTGGTAGTGAAGCCAGACTAGACGCTGCCTTACACTCATTTCTCTCCATTCTGCTAAATATGCACTATAAAAACACACTCACACATTCAATTTCTTTCGTTTCTTTTGTTTCATCATAGAGCTAGGTGTAGTAGCTAACTAAAGGTCTAGCTAGCTACCAATACGAACGGTTTAGACAAGACCCTTGAACGTGTGACAGCACTTCTGAGGCCAACAACTGTGTTTTCATCATGCACATTGAAATCAAATCCAAAGGGTGACCACAGAGCCCATGTCGGGGTTCAACAGGGGTCCACTTTGAGCACCATCAGGTTTTTACAGACGACTTTGAAAAAACAAAAAGGCTCCCGAGTTCAGTTGCGGACTGGGTGGGATCCTGGACCAACTAATTGGCACTGGTGACACGTGCAATAAGTGACCAGCCAATCAGGACACTGCAATTAATGAAGGCCAATCAGCACACAGCTCGGAAACCCAAGGACTTTTCATTTTTAAAAATGCGCTTTGCAGATCCTTCACCGGCTCAAAGTGACCCCACGTTCACATGGATTTTCTGGTCATCCCGTCATTTTTTCCCCGCTCTCTCGCCTCCTCGGAGCGTCAGTCGTCATCAACGTCGTCCCCCTCGGATTCCTCCCCTCTCCTCTCGTACATCTTGTCGCGCTGCCGCTCCTGGATCTCCTTCATCTCCTCCGCGTAGCGGCAGAAGGCCCCGCCGAACTTGCTCCAGGCTTTGAACGGGATGGTGATGGAGTTTCTGTAGCTCGGCTTCACCTCGCTGACGCGCAGAAACACGCCGTACTTGTTCGAGCCCACGTCGAAAAAGAACCGCTTGGAGTCCACCATGATGGAGGTGCCCTCGGGGAGCTCGCCGTACACCCCGGCGCAGCCGCCGCCGACCAGCTCGTCGTCCTCTCCGCCATAGTCGTCGATCAACTTGGCCAGGGCGTCGCGGAACTCGATCAGACCCTGGGCGGGGAGCGCGATCGTCTGGCCGGACTGCGCGCCGCCACCGGGGAGCCCGGCTCCACCGACGCCGAACCCGGGACCGCGGTTGACCGTCTGGCGGATCCGGAGGAACCTCCCGCGCTGGTTCTCCTTCAGGTCGAGGTAGTACTTTCTGTTCTCCCGAACCAGGAACTCGCTCTTCAGGGCCCGCCGCGGTCCGCTGTCATCCCCGCCGGACGACTGCGCGATCTGCTCGGGACTGCTGGGCCCCAGCTGGGCGTAGTGTTCAATGAAGTCCCCCAGGTAGTCACGGAACTCCGCCGCGACGGACATGGAAAGAGTCAGCCGACTTTGGAGCCACCGGCCCCGACCTCGGCGATCTTGATGAAACGTCCTTTCGAGTTCTGCTTCACGTCCAGGTAGAAGCGCTTGTTCTGGATGTCCAGGCGCTTGGAGGCCAGCTCCTGCGTCTCCTGGTCCCTCTGGTAGTGCTGGAAGCCGCCGCCTCCGCCCCCGCCGCCGCTGCTTCCACCGCGCTCACTCCCACTGTCACCATCCGCCATCTTCACCATCACCAGCAGCGGCAGCTCCTCCGTCCTCCTGCGTCGCTGCCCCCTCGGCTGGACACGCCCCCTTCCCTGCTAACGCGCGGCTGCCAGATCTCGCGAGAGTAACGCGCGGCCCGAGATCAACTCTCCCCAACTAGGCGAGGAAGGTTTTAGTGTTTCTATAAACTAGGGTTGGTATAAAATCATTCACATACCAAGCAGTAGTGTGCTAACGTATTCCAATTTTTATTACAACAATAGTCGTGCTCCCACTTTAACATTTCATTGTGAGTTTACACCGCTCTTGCTCTTTTGACATAAATGGTAAGATTTGACAAATGTAATTTCTGATTGCAGAATGCAAATTCTAACGCGCTCCCCCGATGATTCATTCTCTGATCCTTCACAGCATCGCGTAGGCGAGACCTTCAATTTATGAGAAGTTTATAAAACCCGGATCAGCTCCCTCACATGGCTTTGGTGGAGAATCTACTCACACGCCCGGTTTTGCTCTGAGGGACTAAAAAACACGTTTTAAGGTGGATGCCCAATGTTGCGAACAGGTCGGTTCACGAATAAATAGACCAGCCCACTCTTTCTTTCTGTTCCAATGTGTGACCTAAAGAGAAACAACGTTTATGCAATGTATATAAACAAAGCCCCTAACCAAAGGGTTTCTGTGAATTGAAACACGGACGGAAACGTTACGGGAACTTTATTATTTTTTAAAAACTTACAGACCAAGTATTAAAGTCTAATTTTGAAAACCATTTAATAAGATTTTTTTTACAGGTTGTGTGATCCTGTCCCAAAAATCTCTCCAGTTAAACTCCCCCATTATTATTATAATTGAACAAACACGCAATTACAGTGATGCGTGCGCACCGCGTTTAAGCTCTTTAAGCATCGGTCACATTCGTAGTAAACGAATACAGTACAACATTATTAATACTACGTAGGTTTAAATAACGTGTGTGTGTGTTTTTTTTCTTCTTCTTTCCACTCGCTGTCAGAACAGTTATGTTATTGGACGTTTTTTTACTCGATCCGTGCGCGTATGGCGCGTCCATGCGGGGGGATGGGGACTCAGCCAGCAAACGGCCACGCCATTGGCCAGTGGTCATATTTAAACTAGTAACGCCGGCGCCTATTGGCCGAGGCCTCCGGCGAGCCTGACGTGACCAGCGCTCGGTTAGTGGGGAGCTTTATTGTTCCTCTCCGTTCTGAGCCCGAAATTGATTTCGAATACCCGGATCTGCTGTCCAAAATAATTAAACGTTGAGATGGTACGCGCTTGTCGTTTCTCTTGAAGTGTTTGCGCCGGTGTTTACGGATGCACGGCTCGGAGTTACCCACGGACCCGTAGTTCACGTTTTTAAACTCACAGTTTACTAACTTAGCTCGGGTTTTGTGCGGATTCTCCGCTGCTAATGTTAGCATTAGCACGTCTTCGACTGGACGTAATGCTGAATAAAACACACGTCCCGCTTCCTCGGTTCTAGTTTACGGTCCTCGTCGGTAGATTGAGGTCGGACCGCTGTTGTTAGTAAATAAAAATATCGAAGGCTAATTTTTTTTTAAATGAAGACATAGACGCTAGTTAAAGCGCATTTGAAGATCGAGATCATCTGGCGCATCCAGGAAGGCAGCAGCTCGGTGTTCATGTGAACTTCGCTGTTCGGGAAATGTAATAATGTGGCTTCTCGCAGTTAAATCGCCAGATGCGCCACCCAACAGGACGAGATTATTGATTTTTTTATTGTTTGCAATAATTTACATGTACATATTGTGCACACGGGTATTAATTATTTTTTGGAAGTGGATTACAAAAAATCGACATAAATATCAAACTAACACTGTGCAGTGTTTTTTTGTGCGTGTTTACTCCGTGGGGCGCTTAATAATTTAATAAAAATGAAGTGTTTATCTAATTGTTTATATTTCAGCTGAAACTGCAGAGATATTTTGGTCTGAGTGTGTTGATGTTGTTCGCACCGCCAAGTTTCGTATCTTGCTTTTCGTTGTTTGTGTGTATGATGGCAGAGTTTTAAAATGTCTATTGGCGGGACATGTTTAAAAAAAAAAAAAAAAAAACGCATCTGCTGCAGTTCTGTTTTTTTTTTTTTTTCTCGAGCCACAGGGCTGACGTCATCGTGAATAATGTATTATTATTATTTGTAGTTGGGGGGCATCGTGCGTAGTTTGAAACTGAGAAATGATTGTCTGATTTTGACAATTCCTTTCAGGCTGGTGGAAAGGCTGGGAAGGACAGTGGCAAGGCCAAGGCTAAAGCAGTATCGCGCTCACAGAGAGCTGGTCTGCAGGTACCTGGGTCATCTGGCTTGAGATCTGTTATATAATAATAATTGTGGCATCTTGATGGTGATTTATGATGTTGAAAAGAATGTGGTCTGAGTGAGTGTTGTCTTTAAGAAATGAGGAATCTGGCATTTAGATGCACTTTTAACATTCCCCCCCCCCATGCAGTTCCCTGTGGGTCGTATCCACAGGCACTTGAAGACCCGTACCACAAGCCATGGTCGTGTTGGGGCTACAGCGGCGGTGTACAGTGCTGCCATCCTTGAATATCTCACAGCTGAAGTAAGCTACATAAAAAGTTAACGTACAAACCTAATCTTCGTAAAACTCCGACTTGGATCTGAAATTGCTTGCTGTCTTTCTTGACTCTCTCAGGTACTAGAGTTGGCGGGGAATGCCTCTAAGGATCTGAAGGTGAAGCGTATCACCCCTCGCCACTTACAGCTGGCCATCCGTGGGGATGAAGAGTTGGACTCCCTCATCAAGGCCACTATTGCTGGTGGTGGTAAGTGAGAATTTATATATATATTTTTTTCTCCCCAGTTTTATCCATTTTTAAAAATTGTGTGTTCTAACCCACGCCATTTATTATTTCCCCCCAGGTGTGATCCCTCACATCCACAAATCGCTGATTGGAAAGAAGGGCCAGCAGAAAACCGCATAGTTGTTCTTGACCTGGACTATTAAGCTCTCTTATTCGGACTGAAACGACCAGTTCATGTTCATTTTTTAAAAAATAATATTAATGTTATAGCTAACAGCAATTGTTAGATTTTTGTGTTTATTGTTGCTTTCCCAAATTGTTGTGACAAATCCCTTGAAATTGTATGTTATTTTAGATTTACAGACAGGTAATCTCTGTTAAAGCGTGGCAGAATAATTTGTTTGATTTGGCCGGGGCTTCAGAAATGTTTTATACTGGAAGTGTTAAAAAACAATTTTATATAAAACTCGACTGTTGTCCTTTATTCTTCTGTGCAACCTATGGTCTATTTTCAAACACATCATGGTTTAAAGTAATATGGTAATGAACGTTTTCATTCACGTTCACGTACAAATGAACATTGAGATTAAGAACCAACCTAATTATGTACATGGCAGGTCTGAAAGCGTTCTGTAAGTATCGCCTCCTGGGCCACGAATGTGAGCCCCTGTCCTAATATTTACAATTACATTGGAAACACAAACTATATTCTAGATGTGAAAGTGAAGTGATTGTCATTGTGAAACACTGCATCACAGCACATGGTGCACACAACACAATGTGTCCTCTGCGTTCAACTTGCCACCTTCGTGGGCAGCCATGACAGGCTTCCTTACCCGCTTGGCCACCACTGCCTTGATGTCTTTGTATGATATAATTTTCCCATTTACTGAATATAAATGAATATACAGAATAATGTACAGTTTCTTAAGACTTCCAATTTCCAATTCTGTATACATTTGAATGATTTAAAGACATGTTCCTTTAGAGGGCGCTACACACCTCCGTAACAAAGTCCTATGTGTTATGGTGGTGTCATTTTCGAATGAGAACATTTCTTCGTTTACATTAAGGTATTTGGCAGTTGCAGTGTGTAACTGACACTATTCAGTTATTGACAATATAATAGAAATGAATGCATTCATATTCCTTATAGTAGTCATGGACAAAGTGGAAACTATAAACAAACAGGCGTCATGTGTAAAAAAAAACATGAAAGAAACCACATCTTTTTTTCTTTTGAAAGTATTTCATATATTGTATGTAGTACTTATGGATGTGTATAGAATTTTAAGATCTATTGTGTCAAGGTGTCTATTTTTCTTCCCCAATTTTCTGTAACATCATTTGTGTGTTTTAAGAGCTTTGATTCGCAACCCAGAGACATGTGACATGACATGTAAATGGGGGCATATGCGCCAGGAAGGGCATCCGCCATAAATCACTATACAAACTTTGATGTTCAGGACTTTTTTTAGGACTGAGTTTTAGGAACTAATTTTTCTTACCATGTACATTTACATCTTTTGCATGTATTACCACAAGTGCTACAAGCTCATTTAATTATTTCATTTTCAATCACCACTGAATCTCTCGAATATAAATATTTTTCATAGTAACACATGAGAAACACCAAATGACTGATTAGTCTGCATTAAGTTGCCATAGATCTACATTTATACATTAAAATAGAAAAAACTTTTCGTGGTGCATTAAAATTGCAAATCAGACATCAAAATATGTCATCATAAGAGAATAAAAAAAATAGGAAAATATATGTATTCAAAATCTAACACATAGAAATCACAAAAGAATGGTAAATCTACATAAATAGCTAAACATACCTTTTACACTTACGCCCATAATTTTTACCAGTAACTTCAGTGCAGTTGTTGAATACACAAAATACAGCCCTAAGCAAACGGATGCATGTCATATTAATTCCATATAAGGCCAATTTTTATTATAATTATTGTTGTTGGATGTAATGCCCAAAATATATCTTTAGTGCCCAAGTGCTATGGTATCAGCATATAGATGACTGTTCTAAAGTGGTGTTAAGTAGTAGGCACTACATCTAACCGTCACTCGTTGACTACTGGACGTCAGCACTGAGTTAATGAGATAAAGGCTTTCCATGGCCTCCCCTACATGTAATAATTCTTGTGTAGTCAGTAGCCATGATGGTAGTGGACACCACAGCCTCAGCAGAAAACAACACACTTTCGGCCTCTGTCAGGAACGCCAGAGCTAGATGTATCTCCCAGTTCCCAGATATGGGTTCTGCTTGCATTCCTTGGTCCACTGGCCCAGCGTCTCCGTGTCAGCACCAGGGGAAGGTGTGACCCACCAGCTTGAAGAAGCGCTGGTTTGGCTCTCTGAGGAAGTGGCAGAGTTTGTGGAAGGCCTGTCGGCTGAGCGGGGCATGTGGTCGGCCCTTGGACTCGTCCAGGCATTTGTCGTGGCCGGCGGAAAGCAGGCAGTAGAAGCCCTTGGTGGAGTTGAAGTAGAAGTTGGATGCCTCAATGTGTGATGGGAGATCCAGGAAGCGCTCAGCCTTCTGCAGCTCGGGGAAAGGGTCCCGAATCAGAGCCTCTCCATCCACCACATGGATCTGCTGGCGGGGGAAGAAGGACAGCCACCGCTGGAGATGGAGGTGGTAGAGGCTGCGCTGCAGGGCTTTGTAGCTGGGGTCAATATGGCCATTGGGCAGCAATAGTAGCTCCTCCAGAGGCTGGTAGGACTTGTGGCGCTGTAACCGGTTGTGCAGCACCTGGGTGTAGTCCGAAACTAGCCTCTCTGCCGGGTCACGGACAATAAGCAGCAGCCGTACCTCAGGGTTCATCTCCCAGATGCGCTGTGGAACCAAAGGGGCTGTGAAGTACCCGGGGGTCTTCTCCACTGTCAACTGCCCAAGCGACGTGAACGGCATCTGTGCACGGTACCAGGTCTGACCCCGGTGGTAGTTCTCATCCAGGTTAAAATAATGCACCTCTGCTTTTGCCACCTCCACATCTGGGTGGAGGTTCAGCATCTCCAGAAGGGCCCGGGTGCCGCCCTTGCGTGCTCCGATGATTATGGCACCAGGTAGGCGCTGGGCTGTGGTGTTCATGGCAGAAGGTGCCTGGGACGTGGGGGAGGTGGAGGAGGAGCGCAGCTCCTGCAGACAGACATGCAGCTGGGTGTGGAGAAGCAGCAGCAGCAGGAGGGCCAGGAACAAAGTCCACAGCATGATGATCTTCAGACTAAAGTGCGCAGTCACATGCACTCCAATGACACTCCTCACAAATGTTACCTGAGAAAAGGAAAATACTCTTTTGAAAATGTTTTACATATATTCTCACTTAAAACACCTATTCTCAAAGACATAGTGGAGCTGGTCCAACATTCACAATAGACTTTGGAGGTCAAAGGACACTGTGATATCCATAACACTGCTATAGAATGTCTACAGATTGAGTGTGGTTCGATTAGAGTGTGGTTCAAGTTCAAGTTGAAGGTCAATGTGCATTAATTTGGACTAATTGTATTAGATTTTGATGATCAAAGGTCATGGCCACTCCAAGTTGCCTACACTGTGGCTCAATGGTTACTATTAAACGGAATTTGTTTGGGGCAATAGTTCTGGTTTTATAGCTATTACTCACACCGTGCAAGTGTATGATGTTCTTTGGGTATATAGATGCATTCAAGGACTTACTGGCAAAATTGCCCTTCAAATCATTTACATTTATACCATTTATCAGGCGCCCTTATCCAGAGGGAGTTACAATCAGTAGTTACAAGGACAGTCCCCCTGGAGCAACTCAGGGACACAATGGTAGTAAGTCTGGTTTAAACCTGTGACGTTTTTGGGCTTCTGGTTTACAGGCAAGTGTGTTATGCAATATTTTTATTATTTTTAGTCAATTTATGATTGATCAGTCCCACATTATTTAACTCCAACTTGAGTTTATAGTCAAAGCTAAAATTGTTTAATATTAAATTCTGCTCCTGTAATTTATACAGCAACTGAACCAGACTAGTAAACAACAATGGCCTGAGGGTCATGCGGGATGGGTGTTTCAGAGTGAATTAATTAACTTTGGGAGAAAAACAGAGGAAGCCTTTCCATTAAATATTAATGAACAAAGCATATTTGCTCCCAGAACTCCTACAGAGGCCTTGGATCTCCTTTCTCCTCAAATACTACAGTATCTTAAACCTTCGGCTCACACTTGGTACACTGCCCCCTGGAGGGTGGGGTGGACCCATAACAAGTGATAAAATGGGTTTAAATAGTTTATATCACTATTGATTTATTTATGTGTGACCCAGGACTGTTTTAAACAACCTGGCCTTGATTAAAAAAAGATCCTGTTGTGGTCAGCAAAGTCCTGTGTGTTTGCACGTGGCCCTGAAGGAAATTCTTTGAAGAAAGAACATTGGTCTTTCTGTCTGTTGCCTTTGAATGAATATGCTGGGCAATGTTATTAAAAATAAGCCAAATCTCCAAGCCCTTCAAAATGATGTTGCTTTAGCAACATGCCACTGAAGCAGTGGTGGCCTAGCGGTTAAGGAAGCTCCCCCTGTAATCAGAAGGTTGCCGGTTCGAATACCGATCTGTCAAGGTGCCACTGAGGTGCCACTGAGTAAAGCACCTTCCCCACACACTGCTCCCCGGGCGCCTGTCATGGCTGCCCACTGCTCACTCAGGGTGATGGGTTAAATGCAGAGGACAAATTTCACTGTGTGCACTGTGTGCTGTGCTGCCATGTATCACATGTGACAATCACTACACTTTATTTTAATTATTACTTATTTTTCGCTAATGAAAAAAACCCCAGAAAAGCTCACTGTTTTTATGCACTTTGTATTTGCCTTTTTCCTTAAATAGTACAAACTGCACTTCAATCACTGGTGCCAGGGGCCATAATGGATAGTTCTATGGCCCTTGTTCTCCATGACCTTCCAAATATTATGCAGGTCTGAAAATGGCTCCTTCATTACCTCTCTATGTCTTGCTGCTCTTGTTATTGTACCAACACATCCCTATGTAGCCAGTGCCATTCGTTTGTTTGCTTGTCTGTATTAATTTGCCAGAACAATGGCCACGTCCAACAGGTGCCCTTGTTCCTGTGTTCCTGGCATAATTGCACCACTGGGGAAACAATATCAAACCTCGACGTCCCCCGTCTCGCACTGGGATTTCCACGCCATCTCTGACTGTGCGTGGCGTCGGCAACATCATCAGTGCCATTATGACCATTACAAGCATCATCAATTCCCCCATTATGGCAGATGTGGCTGCCTAACGCCCCTGAGAGTTTACTACCTGCTCTTCATGTGTACGCCTGCTTCTGCAGCTCAGACTACGAGTAGCTCCATTTTCAAATAAAGATTCTGCATACAGGGACCTCCCTACTTAAGCACTGGGTAACACACTCGCCTATGAAGCAGAAGACCCAGGTTTAAACCCCACTTACTACCATTGTGTCCCTGAGCAAGACACTTAACTCTGAGGGTCTCCGGGGGGGACTGTCCCTGTCACTACTGATTGTAAGTCGCTCTGGATAAGGGCGTCTGATAAATGCTGTAAATATAAATGTACATAATTCATTTACTACTGCATTTAATAAGGATTCCAAAGGAAAGCAGAAGACCATTATGACAACATATAGCCATTAATGTCAAGTTATAATTTTGAACGAGGGTAGAAAAGACAAACCACTCTTAGTTTTTTAAGGCTGTACAGATGTTCAGAGTACACCAGCGCAACCTTGCAGAGAACAGACTAATGGAGATGGAGGCATAGGTAAATCCTTTTGCTGATGCGAGTCTCTTGTATACCATCAGTGGGTGATTGTGTTGAATGTGAGGTGTTTGCTAACCCTTTGCAACTCTTATTTCTTCAGACAGATACAAGAATGGCAATGCAAAGCAGTGTATTTGGTGTAACAACATTTCCACTCACTGTTCTTTAAATTCGTGGTCTGTGAGATTTCCCTCCCCCCTTAATTATGGTTTGTTACCAATCATAAGGGGTTCTCTGAATTTTTGTTCCTTCATGGTAAGGTGTCCCTCTAATATTGAAACTATAAGAGAACAAGTTTTAAAACTGAGGAACAGATTCCATTCTTGTCCCTAATTGTGCAGGAAAAGGCCGTCATCACATGCAGATGGAGGCCAGCTCAGCAAGTTAGCTTTGCTTAATGAAGCTCATACGAGACAGACCCTGCTCTTTATTGCCTCTGCTGATTGAATGATCCTTGCGACTTCAGTTTGCCCGAGTGGAAAGAACATGCACTCTAACAAAACCGTCAGGCTGCCACCGAAGTGTAAAGACTCCATACGGAAGACAGGGACAGCTGCTACATCTCTCTCTGTGTGAGATCAAGAAGCGTGAGCCTAATTTGAAGACGTCTTGCAATTACATGTCTGCATATTACATTTCTGGAAACAAAGTCAAATGCATTGGCAGGATAGTTAAACCAAAACCAAAGAATCATATTTCACTTACAGACAGATGAAGGATAAACATGACAAGCATCAAACAAAGGATGAAAAAAAAAACAATAAAGAAGACCAAGAAACAACCAGAGAGTAAAGTCTGAACCATGTCTGAACCATGTCAAACTGAAGAACTGTGAGGAACTGAGAAGAAAAAAAGAGACTAGGGATGAATCTATTAACACTTTTTGTCTACACATGCATTGCATGTAATCTTTGTATTTTATGTAGGTACCTTATTATAAAATGCAGTTACTGAATAATAAACAGATACTGTCCATGGTGCTGAATCCTGTGAAAGTGATTGTCACACGTGATACACAGCAGCACAGCACACAGTGAAATTTGTCCTCTGCATTTAACCCATCACCCTGAGTGAGCAGTGGGCAGCCATGAGCGGGGCATGTGGTGCATGGTGTGTTGCATTATTTTCAGAATGGTGAAATTCAGAATTTAGTTTTTTTCTGTGAAAATATCTCTATGTGTCTCGTTCAGATTGACATCCTGTAATTCTTTGTTCATTTAAATCTTTTTCATGCAACCCTGAGCTTGTGTTACTTGCTGGTAATATTGGCTAATCACTGGTTTCGATGTATTTTTAAATAGTATGTGTTCAATCTTTAAATTCTTGAAACTTACATTCAGCTATTATATTCAGGTTATTGTTAGGCTATTGTTTACATTTACATTTACAGCATTTTTCAGACGCCCTTATCCAGAGCGACTTACAATCAGTAGTTACAGGGACAGTCTCCCTGGAGCAACTTAGGGTTAAGTGTCTTGCTCAGGGACACAATGGTAGTAAGTGGGATTCGAACCCGGGTCTTCTGGTTCATAGGCGAGTGTGTTACCCACTAGGCTACTACCACCCTTTGTTTGAAATTTCTATTCTATATTTAATATATTTGTGATAATTTATCATGAATATGCCCTTGATCCAACAATAGCATAAACATGTCATACATCAGGGAATGTCAGTGATGGCCCTAAAGTGCTTACTTAATTAGGGTCAGGTGTTCATTATCAAGCTAACGATGCGAGTGGCAGGTAGGAAGCACAATGGGCATGGATGAGAAAATGTGGAGCAGTGGGCCTCCAGGAAAAGGGTGGAGGCTGGAGAGGCTTTGTTTTACATGATCCCCTTTGTTATTCACGTGTCTGCACTGCTGTATGTGCGTGTGTAAGTGTGTGTGTGTGTGTGTGTGTGTGTGTGCGCACCGTCTGATTAGTAATTCATTCCATTTGTGCGGATTACTCATCTCAGAGAGAGGGCAGCTTCATGGTGGAGTGTGTGAAGAAGGTGCTGCTTGTCGTTACAGCAGGAGGTCTCCCATGAAAGTACGTGTGTGTGAGGCTGATCTCTCTGACTTTTCGGTGAATCGGGTCTGTTGGTTGGTGATAAAACCAGACGCATGCACACACATGCACACCACATGCAACTGCACACATAGCAACAAAGGATCAACATTACTGACTCTTTAAATATGATGGGTAACATTGGACCGTGCTCAAAAGGATGTAAAAATAATCTTTTTTAATTTTAAAAGGATATGATTACTTAATAATAGGCTCTTAAAAAATATTATTACTTCACAAATATACTTTATATAAAGTACAAATATGTACTTTATCTAAAAATTCTGAAATGTTTAAATGAAAAAATGTTTTAACTCAAAATGACATTTAATACACGGACACACTGTTTTCAATTTCAAAATTAAAATTTTAAACGCATTATGTATTTAATAATGGACATTATTAATTTAAAGATGGACATTATTATCTTCAGATTGAAGATTTTTCATTACGTAGACTTCTGTCATATTAATTGTTAAATCAAATGTTGTTAAATTGTTAAACCTACTTGAAATTCATGCCATGCATGTTTTAAGTTATCTCTGGATGGGTAAGAAATATTCAATTAATGTGCTAAAATATTTTTTTTCTTTCATGAGAGCTTGGCAATAGTGTCTGTCATGAGAACAGTATCTTACATTAAGCCATAATTAAAAGTTTCTGTTACTATATATTATAAATAAGTGTATGACTTGTACCTTCTGATCAGTGGGTCTGGAACGAGGATGATGAAAGGCTCATGTGGCTGGTGAGGCGAGAGTTCAGCAGCTGCCACGAGGGGCCAAAGAAAGCCTTTCTGAGGACTCCTGCGCCAGGGAAATGGAATGTGAGTTGGGATGATGTGTGAAGATTTGATCTCTTTTTTTTTTTAGAGGGAAATGCAGAGGGAAAAGCCTGTGAAGCTCTCTGTAGATAAGGGCCTTAAAAGACCCCTCTCAGTCCTCTCCACAGAAAGTGACCTTCGCTAAATCTGTACGGCTTTCTGCACAGAGATGTCCAGCTGGGTTTCAAATTAGACTCTTTATGAATCTCCATAAGCCCTCCTCCCTTCCGCAACACCCTTCTGGATCCTCTTCATCCTCAACGGTCCAGTCTTGGACCACATTTATTCAGCAGGGTGACCGACCAGTCTGTCTCAGAGCCGACTGTTTTCACCCCTGTTCAAATTATAATTTGTGTATAATAATCAATAAATCCATGGCCTATCCTGATCATTTTCACTACTCACTGTACATGCTGATTGGTGTTACAGATTTTTTGTCCTTGTGACACACAGCGCACAACGAAATTTGACCTCTGTGTTTAACCCATCTCCATGTGAGCAGTGGGCGGCCATAAAATGTGCCCGGGAAAACAGTGCCACGCTAGGCCACAACTGCCCCAACATAACTCGGTTGCATTTGCTGGGAATTAGACAGAAAGACAAAGACATGTAACCCTTAATTAGATTAGTCCATAACGTAATACTCAAGCCGAACAGAGTGATTTTTGACACAGCACTTGTCTTGTTTTCCAGTCTAGTACCCTCTACACATTCACATACCATCTTCTCTCAGCTGCTCAAGCTCGGAAATTGAGACGTCTGGAGTGTGTGTGGGTGGGTGTCGCTCTATGCAAAGCACAGTGAAATTGGTTGTAGCAGCTCTTCATTCCTAATAGCAGCGCTGACGGGAGCCGTCCCGCTCCTGCACCCATCAAAGAGTACTGGGCCAACAGGGTTTGACAGGCAAATCGCTTCATAATTTGGGAGAGAGGGCGGGGGGTACGTTGCGAGGTGTCTGCTACAAGTCTCTTTCTAACTCCGGGGTACGGAACTCAATCCGCACTCAATTTTGTTGCACGTCGGCGTCGAAGGGAAAGTCAATACATGTGTCTGTGTAGGCGGGGGGGGGGGGGGCGATGGGAGCCGATGGGCATGTTAGCAGTAATCAGCTGCCCTACAGGGTGTTTTGCAAATGGGGGCAAAGCAGCAGATGCCCAGTCAGTCCTTCCTGGTCAATAACACTGACGGACAGTGAGCCTCGGCTGACGGACACTGAACCTCGGCTAGCACTGATGAGGTGCTGCTAATGGCGGAGGGCAGATTAGCGAGGACGTAATGTGGAGGAACAATGGAAACTGATTTATGAAGAGATGGTAAGGATCTCGTCTGACAAACACTGGTTTAAAGTTGCTGATTCCGGAAGACCAGCTGTTAATCGATTACAATTAAAGGGTGGAGAGGTCTGGAAAATCCTGACCAGGAATGGAACCTAGTGACCATTTTGTCAAGCAGCCGAGAGAGCAGACGAACAAGTGAATGACTTTGAGGTGCTAACCGTACCAGGCGGCTTTATGAACCTGCTCTCGCTATGGCAACCATTCATTAGGTTGACCTCAGGTGGGGTCCTCCCACCGGGGTGAGGGAGTTTGGGAAGGGGAAGGTGCGCACATTTCCTTTCCTGCTAGAGCCATGTCTGTGCAGATGATGCCACAGTTGGCGCTCGGCTGCAGCCAAATGTTGGACAAATAAGACAGACGGCGTTTCTGCTGTGTTGTGGACTTGATGCTTACAAACTGGCTGAATTTGAACTCTTTGTCTGCTGAATTTTTATCCTCTTGAGGGCTAATATTGTGCAGACGACCAGTTCATGCCTTTAGTCCATGCATTTATTGTGTGAAATATTAATAATATATTTAAAATTGCATTAAAATGTCTCCAGTGTTGACCCCTTGAGTTAAACCCCCTTTAAATCTTAATAAGCCTCCTCTTTATTTATGTTTAGTTATGTTTAATGAATGCAGTAGCTAAACGGAATAAATACTTGGAAAGGAGTGAGAGGTGTGAAAGATTTAGCATTCCATATCAATGGCCAAGTTGGCAGGCTCTGAATGCTTTGTACTCATGTCAGATCAAACAATGTAACCCAGAAAGTGAGGGGCACATTATGCAAAAATTCTGGGGTCATGTCTCATGGAGGGTATATTGCTGCTAAACAAGAGATTATCAGCCACAGAAGGCCACAAAATTGGTTTCACGCCCATTCTTGAACCTCCAGACTAGACGGTGGGTCCGACAGTGTGGGGATCGGTGCCCAGAGCAGCAGGTGTGGGTGCTGGGTCCCTGCTCCCCTTTCACACTGCCTGCCCTCGTCACTGCAGATGTTTGGTTCCAGTCTTTGTTGCTTCCCAATGGTGCTCAGCTTGTATTCCGAGTCGGACGATGCTCAGAATGAGAGAAATGCTGCATCTGAGCAGTTACCGCGTGTTTTGGATGATGTGACATACTAATGGAGCAGGATGGTGGGACATATGCCCCGAGTCACTGAGTTTGGCTTGCTGAGAGGGACAGATCCTGATCTGTTGTACTGCATGTGCATGTGCATGTGCAGTGTGTGTTTTTTAACATGTCACAAAAACGTCACTTGGATACTGAGATAAAGGCAGCTATACAGTTAGCCATTGGTTTGTAAACACTTAAGATTCAGTTTACGAGATCCTAATGTGACTTAAGGTTATGTCCCAGGACCTTTGATATTCTTTTAGTAAGCTTTGCAGCATTACCAGCTAAGCAAAAAACAACCAATGCTTGGCAGAATGGTGTGCCTCTGTTGAAAACTTTTAAACCCACTGATAACTTGATTGCACTATGACACCAGGCCCTAATTGAAGCTCGCCAAAAATCATTAATAATGACTGACCCCCCACACGTTTTTCACCACAACGTTCTCTTTCACACACTACCCAACACATGAGCTTGAATGAATGAATCTTCTAAGCATCCCATAATGCAATGGAGAACCTGGAGTTTTGACTGAATTGTGATAATGAAGTTTTCACTCAGTTGCACAACTGGTTCACCAGCTGGCTTTGCACTCCAACCTGGTCATATTGTCTTTTTGGACACATATAACACAAAGACATGCAGGAAAGTTCAACCAGACCAAATGATCATCGGTCTCCAGACGCCCCCATTGTGGGCTTAACGGAGGTGTCTAACTCTGATGGCTGAACAGGTGTTGTCTGCTAATTGAAGCGTTGTGTGAAAAATAGCCATTGTCGACCTCATGCTGCTGGATGACCGAAAAGCAGGGAGGAAAATCACCCAAGGCAGAAAAAGAAGACGGAGAAAATGTGCTTCCTAATGAGCCATGAGGAGACCGGAACGAGAGCTGCACAACAGGAGCTATTTTTTTTTTTTCAGGCGCAAGCGTTCGTCCTTTCGCGCACAGGGTGAGATAAATAAACAACTGGTACTCCCCAGCAGCACGGTTTTTCTGGGAAGTTTTCCGGAGCAACAATCTGGCCCTGGACAGGATCAATAGGATCCTGAACAGGAAACCCTTCTCCCAGGCAATGGCAGTTTGGAGTGTGGCGAGCAGTCTGAATTGACAGCAACATCCACACACAGTTTGTGTAATGAACTCTGAGCCAGAGTGGCCGATGGTGACAGGCGCCTCTCCTTTAGCAATGTGGGTGAAGCGGGTGGACACATTAGTGGGGGACTGTGATTGACTGGGCCCTTACTTATAACTGTGTAAATTGGTTCCTGCGCAAACTCCTCCGCCTGGAGATTAATAGACAATTAATGTCACAAATGCTGACAGACATGACCCAGATCAAGGGCCTTTTTTGTGGAGCCCCCCCGGCATCAAAGGTCCGCTAATGGTGACGATGGGGGAGGAAAAAGAAGCAAGAATGCCTCATACATGGTAAGTGACATGGTGGAGCTCCTTTATGCTCAATTGGTACCGCAATGAAGAACATGCACACAGAGTACAGTACAGAGTACAAATTTATAAGAATTTAAAAAAAACTACATAGTAAGGACACAGTAAGGACAGTCTTAAAGAATCTAAGGCTAACTGCTGGACCTCCAGCTACCTGTGTTTAGGGGCCAGAAGTTAATGAACCTGTTGACACAGAAGATATAAAATGTTCATGAAATTTAGTTGTGACTTTGAATTACCTTTAGGATTAAAACGAATTTGGTGCCAGGTACAAACCACAGGGGAATGATTAAAAGAAAGTTTACAATGTCATTGGTACAAAAAGGAGTTAAAAAGTGTTTGGTCCAAGTGACAAGGATTCGTTCACTTTAAAGTAATGTATTTATCACAGAGTGCAATGACACAAGGCAACATGGGGACACCAGACAACCCATAAAAATGATGCACTGACCAGCAAAACGTTTTACAAGGAGTGGGGGCATATCTGCAGCAATGGAATGATCCTGCTTTTCATTTCTTTATTTCTTTACCTGACTTGAATATGGACGTTATGTAGCCTGGGGTATATAGTAAGGGAAGTGAGAAAAAAAAAAACACTTTTTTTCAGCCACATTTCACTGTTAGTTTATCTATGTACTTATGTAGTTATTTATTTAGTGATCATTGTGGTATTTACTTGCTGCATAACACTTTTCTGTTTATTTTGTAATTAAATAAGTAAAACAATTATGCACCGGAGGTCACAGTCCCTGAACCTAGATATTCAAAAACAGGTCAAACAGGCCAAATCTGCCAAAATGATATAAATATACAACATGACCTGTTGTTTCAGACATCTATGCAATTATTTGCTGTAGTTAATGTGCTTCGGAAAAGTGCCCTTTAGAAACCAGAGGCCAAATAGTCAAATAAAGCGTCCCTTATTCCCACGTTTGTGCCTATATGCGCCATAAAGCGGGTGCAGCCAGTGGGTTAGCAACCCCCTTGGTTGAGTTTACAGAGAGTAAACAAACATTTTTGTCACTAATGAGTGCTGATGCTTTTAGCAATTACCTGGAGTTATCTGTTATTTTTCATGTAGGGCTTTGAGATGGAACATTTTCTGACACGCATTTTTGATCGGATTGCACTGTCCTGGCTTTTAGTTTTCTTTTGCTGCTGACACGATTATGTAAATTGATAAATTAATAAAGCATTTTTATTTAGATGTTTTGTTCTTAATGAGCAAGTGGTCTAAAGTGCAAATCCTAAGTTATGTGAATCATTAAATATGAAAAAATGTTCTTCTCCATTATACTAATGCATGTTAGTATCCTAAATTGTCAGAATTCATTCTTTCCTCTACATTTAAGCTGTTTTAGTCTTGACGACTGTGTCGATTGGCGGTCGTAATAAGCCGTTTATGAGTGGTGAGAGGCGGCCGGCCGGGGAACCTGGTTGAGTCCATGCGACTCGTAGCACTTTGAGGACGTGCACTTTGCCCATAAATAATGTCATGCATAATTCATACAACCACCCCCCCCTCCACCTGTTAATGCCCCTAATGTACTTAAGCCCCCGTAATGCACCGAGGTGCTGCGGCAGACCTGTCGACTGCTGCATGAAGTGAGGGAACATATGAGTTCACATCAACTCTAATTCACGCATTATCTACCTCATCTGGTGTGTGCCAATGCATCGTCCTACGCCATGAACCCCACATTGAGGACTGCTGGTGAAACAACCCCACAAAAATTACGGCAGGCTTAAGCGCACGGACGCTTCATTTTACGACGCTGTCTTCCTGTCTCTCATCCTGATTAACACTAAGCACTTGAGGGATGTTCCAGAGTAACTGAAGATATGACCTAGATAAACAGAACACTGATTGCAGAATAAACTTTGTTTATTACATTTTAATAGGCTTTGTTATGATAAATTTATGTCAATTCATAATGAATTGAAATGCCCTCAACGGCAGTAGATCATTGTGTTACTCCGAACCATTATTCTCCTAAATTAGAGTTGCTCAATGAAAATAGCTTAGTCTCATTACTTGAGGTTTCATTGCTGCGGTGGTGCCTGGAGGTGGTGCCTGGGTCAATCTTCACCCCCTGCACTTAGTCACAAGCTCCATCACTCAATCACTCTGCCTGACACCCAGAGTTCTCCCTACACAAGCGGGTGGGTAGTTCAAGAGTTCAGCTGGACTCTTGGGAGAGACAACAGGAGACACCGAGACGGATGGAGGAGGTACCGGGGGCTTACCTGCGTGCTCAGGTCTGAATCTCCGGCTCCTGAGCAGCCCTTTCAGATGCTGTTCTTCGCGGGTGGTCTGCTTCGTCCGCCGCTCCTGCCTTGGCTCTCGACTCCTCGGTTCTCTTGTCTGTGGGTCTGGTTCCTCCGGAAGGAGCGGTGGTTTTGTCAGGGCGAGTGCGTGAGAGAGGGAGGGAGAAGGAAGGAGTGAGCCAGTCTGTGTTGCCGGGTGTCTACTGGAGGGTGTGTGTGTGAGTGTGTGTGTGTCACTAAGTGAGTGACTGAGTGAGAGAGTAAAGCTCATACAAATACACCAACCCTCAGGGAACCCCCCCAACACACACACACACACACACACACACACCCCTCCTCTCTCTGTCAACCCCTCACTCGCTTTTCTTTCTCCTTTTTCTCTTCTCCTCTTTGTTTTTATCCCCCGTTCTCTCCTCGTGTCGAGGTATTTGCATTTGGACGTTCTGCACCGTACCTCCGATTTGTATTTTGGGGGATTTTCTGCAGCCTTTGCGTTCCCATTGATGTGCAGCCTGTTGTGGGGTTAGAATATATTTAGAATTCTATAAGCAACTTATAGAAAGCAGCCACCCAAACGAGAGCGGCTCAGGTCTGGGTGTTGTTTTATGTACACGTTGTTACTGCCTGCATCTCCTGAATGATCGGCTTTCTTCAGAACTTTTGGGCTTCATGGAACTAAAGCACTTGAGGGCATTTTCTACATGTTTTTGCAATTTACAGTTAAGTACACACATAGGTAGATAGATGGATGGATATTTTCTCATGTGGATTGAACGTTTCTTAATTAGACAATGAGTGTTTGTCTCTGGTCATGTTCCTCCAAAAAGACCCTTTCTGAAAAACAACCCGGGGCTCCACCAGATCCTCTCCATATGGAGACAATCATGAGATTATGGAGGGTCTTTCAACGTATCACTTCAATTACAGTCAGGGGGGTTGAGCCTCGTAATCTGCTCCACACAGATGAGACATAATACAGATTCTCTGTGTGTGTGTGTGTGTGCGTGTGTGTGAAAATAGAGCATCTAAAAAGACAACCCCCCTTACGATCTCCTCCCCGCCATCATCTGCGGTGGAGTTTGAATTCTCTTCATCTCAGCAGAATGTTGTGTGGGGGTAGAGCTTTTTTGGTGAAGAGCGAAGCCAGCTCCCCGACGCGCAGCACAGCGGGGGGATGGTGGAGGGTGGGGTGGGGTGCCGCGCGTTCGTGCTCTACACCATCCACCGTCCCATCCGTCCTCCTCCCCGTATCACACCTCCAGTCAGCGCTCGGCACCCCTGCCAGCATCCCATGCGACCGTACTCCAACTCTTTCTCTGGCTTTCCTCCTCAGACTTTCTAAAAAAACTCATTGTCTCAGCTGTTTACCCCCCCGGACCCCCGTCCTTTAATTTCGGCCCGTTCAATGTGACTCATTGTGTTTCTTTATTTCTCCTTCATGGGAGCGTTGTCGGGCTTTATTGCTGGGGAGCCGCGGTGGGTGGACGGGGCCCTGGGAGCCTCAGAGGGAGGTCCACTCTGACGAGCTCTGGAGCTGAATGCTCACCGGCCAGGGGCCTTCGTAGGGCCCGCTGTTGTATTTGTGTCGGGCTCTCACGGGTCTGCCGGCGCGGATAGAGATGCACTAAAAGAGAACGAGGTCGCCTGCGTCATCTTTAAAATTTCATTTCAGCCAATCCTTTGTGTGAAGAACATAAGATCTGTGTTGTGTAATATGCAACATAAAAATAATACAAAACAACCTGCATCTTATTTTCATTAAATGCGCAGGAACTCCCCTGAGGGCGGCATATGAATAAATAATAAATTTGCAGTTGCAGGGAATACAGTATTTATCTGTCTGAGCCTCGGTACCAAGGAATTTCAAAACTACAGTCACAGCGTGTCGTCTTCCCTCCCTCCTTCCTTTCTTCCGTCCTCCCCAGCCCTCGCCAGCCTCTCCTCCCGTTCATTCACCGCTCCTCAGACGAGGAGTGCGAACCGCAGGTCAACTGTGAACATGGCGAATTAATAATGCAGGACAGGGAAGATTGTGGGCGCACACTCATGCCCGCTGTTGCACATCCTGCCACCCGTCGGAGGAAGGGCGGGGCGGGGGCACCAGAGGCCGTGACAGACAAAGACCTTCACGGGAGTTAGGAATTTGGCGTGTACGGTCTGCTGCTTTTACTCTTGAATCGCGTTCACGGGTGGGATGACAGTGCTGACGCAAACCTCGGAATGCTAATCAGGTGCTAAGGTGTGTTTAAAATATGGATGAGGAAATGTGCAGACAAAATCCCACGTTTCTCATTACAGAGATCTCTCCTTTTATTTTAGAGGTCTGACAAACTTCTCAGATCCCTTTGCGTGAGAAATCTCATTTATTTTCATCAAGGGAGAACAAAATGTCTTTTCAGCTTCAAACACTCTCAAAGGTAACATTTCAGATTTATGCCCTATTATCTAATACGGTGCCATCTTCATGGGATGCCTGGAAGTCTGTCTGGAAAGAATAGAAGCTGATTCCTTATATTTGGGCCTGTGTAAAGATTCGGAAACTCTCCATGACAGACACCAAAATTCTGTCATTAGACTCGTCCTTTTCATTTTTCTCAAGCTTCTTGTTCACTGCGCTCTACCCAGAAATAACAGCAGCCCTGGAGCGGGCTCTCGGTGGCCCTTCGGTGAGTTTTTGGAGGCGGCCAAAGGAAGTTCATTAATCACAGATTCATCAAGTGTCGATAACGAGCCAAGACCTGAACCGGCTACTAATTACGGTGGCGCTGCCAGCTGGGCCGGGGAGCCGCGGGTCCCTCGCAGGCTTTTGTGCTTGTGAATTTGTCCAGTAATAAGTGATCTGTCGCTAAGAGATTTCCCCCCATGCTGAGTCTGTTATTGTGTCAGGTTAGCGAACGGATCTTTGGCCAGCGATCTTCGGTGCGGAGGCCTGCCTTAGCCAAGGATTCGTCGCTGGAACCAGGGTGGCAGTACTCCCGGCTTGAACTGACTGTACTTAATTGTTCTACACAAAATAATAAAAAATACAGTGGAACCCTTTGCTTTACTTAAACCATTTTGGGCTTTGGTACACAAATGAAAAAACACGCACCTAAGTGTGCTTTACATTTGAAGAAAGAAGCATAACATTTAGTCCTACAGAACAGCCCATTTTTCTTCCAAAGCAGTCCCACAGGTTCCCATTATGGTTTGTGGTAGTTAGTAACACACTAAAATTGGCGCCGTTTTTAAGCATAACGTGTCCACTATCCGCTAGACCTAGAACTAGAAATGTTTGAACAATTTCTGTTTTTGAGTGTGGAATGAGGTTAAAGATTCTTTATATAATACTATTTAAAATCCGCTAATAAAGGTTACAGTTATGGTTCTTGGTAGTTCCTGCTGCGGGTTTTCTGGGGAGCACAGTAGTGAATGCTTGTAAAATAAGGTGTTGTCAGAGGAGCCTTTACTGTTGTCCCCAGGCATCCACTAGAACCAGTAGATCAAGTTTACAATGGTTCCAGTTCCTGTAAGGCTCTGATTTGAGTTCCTGGTTTGAGTCTGGATTTATAATGAATAAATCACCCCATTCCATCAGTGCCACAATTTCATACTACCCTCTTTTTGGAATATTGCTGGGGAGCATTCTACTAATATTCCAACAGTTTTTTTCCCCACTGTTTCATCTTAAGCTGCCCCAAGCCCCCATGATTTAGATTAAACAGTTTGTGGAGCTCTGTACAATGTGCAGTACAGTTCACACACTGACCTATGAGCTCTTTATATCAACATTAACTTGACTCTGCACATTTTTACATATAGAATTTGAGCCAGTATGTCATTATATTAATGATTATGTCCTAAATGCTCAAGTCAATATACTTTTGCAGAAAAGTTGAAAAGAATTGATTATTCCTGTCAGTGGTCGCATATGCATTTTCTTTGGACTATAACAGAAAAATGCACGACAGAGGAAGTGAATGAAATGAAACTTCTTTGTGTCCCAGAAACAGATGCTGTAGGTAGAATCTGACCCATCAGTGGAACAAGGCAGGCAGGGCCACACAGAGCTTTTGGTTGCTTTGCTGAGGATCGCAGAGTTGAGGAAGCCAGGCCTGGTGGGTTGAGCAACTGCAGACAGGAAAGGGGAGATGCAGGACAGTGGGGGACGTGGACAGGTGTGTTTCTGCACTTTGACTAATTACCTGCTGTGTAAGGCAGCCCCGTTTCCTCCCCTCTGGTGGCCAAAGAGAGATAATTTTGGCTAGAAAGTCATAGTTTGGCCATCCGTTGTCACAGGAGGTGCAGACATGGGCACGGCGGGTCTGTTGGAGAATTGCTTTGGCCAAAATGCCTCCTCAAACGGTGTGAGCCATGGGTGCTGGGTTCTCTCTGACGCTTGGCTTGTTTTGCTCTCCACACTTTGAACGGTGTACTGTATCAGTGCCACGAATCCCACTGGAGCCTTGATGGAAGAGGAAATGAGTTTGCCAAGTGAATGCAGATAAACTGGTATGGGTGGCAGATGGTTTCAGGGTGAACTGCTTTTGAATAGATATGTTGGAGGTCTTGTTGGGTATTTTCAAGCTGGAGGTGGCTGCCATTTCCCTCGCCCATGGTCCCATTCTAATGCTCCAGACCTCTCATGAACGTCATAAAGGAACTCCCTCAAGCAACGAGGCCCCAGACACAACACACCCAAAGCACACTAGTACACCTCAACTGGGATTACTGGGTGAGGGGGACAGTGTGTTTGTGTTTGTGTCTGTGGGCATGAAAGAATAAGATAAAAAGATAAAAAAAAGCGCTTGAGGCTTGCACACGGGCTTAATTACTGAAATCAAAGAAATGTATATTCGTAGACTGTATTATCATGTTTTATTTGCATGTTTGAGTTTACCCTGTAATATTGGAACACCGATCTGAGTCCTGAAACAAGGAAAATCATGTTGCATATGTGAAAAGAATAATGATTAAAATGTCACACAAGTTTTAAACTGAATAGATGTATATTTTTGTTTGAACAATTTCCATTCAAAGATTTGGCCGTTTTGGGTTCCTACACCAAGAAACAGTTCATTCCAAATTCTCCCAGCAGCATCTCGCTTATTAATTTTGTGCAAAAATGCTAATAATGGCTTCAGAAAAAAAGGGATAAACAGCCTCATCCTCCGCCACCTTCAAAGAACCCAGGCCCCCCGTCTGATGTTCCCCATAGGAGGGGTAGTGAGTGCCGAGCGGGTCTGTCTGCGATAAGGAAGCCAGGGCATCTGACACACACCACCCTTGAAGATACGCACATGAAGCCCCCCCCCCATGTGGAAACAGTGCAGTCATTTCCAATTAAGCCATGCAGGGACAACATGGGGCCTGCAGGAATGGAGGGAGAGGGAGCGACACAGTTAGAGAAGGACGTGGGGAAGAAATGTCATGGGTTCTCAAAGAGACTCGGAGGCGATGTGGACAAAAGACTACAATTTACAAATGACACGTTGTGTCTGGCATCTCGCTCCAGCAGCTGCGAGTTCATTCAAGCTAATATCCTACTTATTCAATTATGACAGCTGCAATGAACAAAATATGATTCTCTTTACTGATTGTGTGCTATGTTTTTTTTTTGTCAGCATTTAAATCATTTCATTTTCAAGTTCCAACTTGTGGCCATTGTGTCAAAGTATAAAACTAGCCACTGCAGTCTGAGTAATATTTTATTTTTAGCCTCCTTTAGAAGAATTTTTCTGGCCTTGACCTACATTGAATCAAACGTGACCCACAAAACATCAATTACCTGCTTGTCCCTGCTGGTAATTTTTCATAGATCAGTTTTTGATGTATGAAAAAAAGGACTTGCCCCAAGGTTCTCACACAGCCACACAGCTAGTTGCCCTTGGAAAGCACCAGAATGTGATGAATGATGAATTATGGTATCCTTTATTTTAAACTTTATTTTAAGTATATTTTGGAGGAAGATTTAATAATGTTCATGGGCTCTAATTGCATATTTTTCTCACCTGGTTACAGAGACACTGAATTGCAAAACTGTCATTGGACATACGAGTAATCAAACACATGGGTGAATCCATCATTCCTGGAGCCCCGAGTTATGAGGCTTCATTCTCCTCTGCACAGGAACACAGCATGTGTGGTCTGACAAGCAACTGCTCTGATTCAGACTAGCTCGTCTCTGCTTTCACCACCCTCCATGCCAGACAAATTCCCCCAGTCTAGGTAGTGTACAACTGTGGAGAATAGTATACAAACTCTCTCTCTACACTCAAAAAGCACTGTACTAAAAACCACTCCAATCTGATGTTACCTGGCAGAAAGAGGCATGGCACAATAGAAGTTAAAAGAATGAACAGTTTCTAATTTATTAACACCGGTAAATTATTTTTGCTGTTACATGTATTGTATGTAAAATATTGTATGTAAAAAATGTACCAAAATGAAAGGAAGGAGAAAAGGTAGAGTAAGAGAGAGAGAGAGAGAGAGAGAGAGAGAGAAAAGCCATGAGAAAAACAGGTAAATAGGAAAGACACAGGTACTGATGGGAAGATTCCCCTCAGCTCCCGATGGAAAAGAAGATGGACGTCCCTGCTGATATTGCTGAGAAGAGAGAGTGTATATAGTGAGAGTGAAACAATTCCTCCATTTTGTCTTCAAATGTTTGATATATGTAAGGCCACACGTTGGAAACTTTAAAAAAAATTTTTTTTTTGAATGTATGTGTGTAGATGCCACGTAACTGTGTCTGTATGTGTATGTATGTTGTCTATATAGCCATTGGACACCTAAATTTCCTTCGGAACAAATAAAGTAACTCCGTCTCTAGTTATCTATCTATGTTAATACACTAATTCTATTATACCCCAAAGAAATGTATATGTAAATGTTTTATTTAAACGTCATAAAAAGGAAGCTTATCCTATTGTTATCCTTTATATATCGTTTATAAATCCATTATATGTTTTTGGAGCATCAAACTGCTATGCAATGTGACTTAAATGATTCATGATAATGGTACTTCATGTACACAGTAGAATTAGGCTAATTTACTAAGTGGTAATGTACAGTGCTTAAAAAGAAGAACAGAACACTTTCATATTAATGAGTCCTTTGTAGCTGCACAGCCGGAATGGCGTTGGACCTCTTGTGACCAGCGATTTAGGTCTCTTAAGTGAAAGTGAAGTGATTGTCATTGTGATACACAGCAGCACACAGTGAACGCGGTGCACGCAGTGAAATTTGTCCTCTGCATTTAACCCATCACCCTGAGTGAGCAGTGGGCAGCCATGACAGGCGCCCGGGGAGCAGTGTGTGGGGACGGTGCTTTGCTCAGTGGCACCTCAGTGGCACCTTGGCAGATGGGGATTCGAACGGCAACATTCTGTATACGGGGCCGCTTCCTTAACCGCTAGGCCACCACATTAATTCATCTTACCTGCATGTTCTTTTCACTGTAACTATTAAGTCACGCTGATTCCAGTAAGATCCTCCTTCTCTCCGAACACAGAACTTCCAAAACACACAAGACTCAGAGCAACTTCTTCTTGAAAAAAGATGTGTGACCTTTTGGAACAGAAGGCTGCCAAAGGACCAAAAACCAGCCTAGATTTACACATGAAGCCTGCTGAGATCAGTCAACCACAGCTAATTATGTCCAATAATGCAGCAGCGCATTAAAGACAAGGCATTGTGTAAAACCTTTGTTTTTAATAAGGGATGTACTGGAGGTGTGTGTTTGTGTGTGTTTATTTGAGATAATGAAATGTCACATTGTGGTAGAGAGGCTGCTTTATATCCGTGATAACATGATTTATAGAACAAACATTATAATCTGTTTTGACTGCTGATTCATTGATATCAGCAGAACAACATTTAATCCATAATGGAATTTAGAAAAGCCACAGTTTTTTGTGCCACCCTCTTTCTGCTTCTATCGGCAGGCAGGCATGTCTATACATGGGGCAGTGGTGGCCTAGTGGTTAAGGAAGCGGCCCCGTAATCAGAAGGTTGCCGGTTCGAATCCCGATCCAACAAGGTTCCGCTGAGGTGCCACTGAGCAACAGTGCAACAGTGGTTAAAAGCAGAGGACACGTTTTGTTGTGTCACTGTGTGCTGTGCTGCAATGACAATCACTTCACTTTCACTTTCTTTCACTTCACATACAATACAACTTCTTCACTGAGGCAGAAAGGCCGCTACATTATTGATCCCATATTTATCAATCCCATAAATGCCTGCAGTATTGTAATATATATACGGACTCAGTCAAAATAGTCAGAGAAGTGCAAGAAATACATAAATACATTGTGCAATATTTACATATGGTACTGTGTGATTAGGGGAAAATGTTATGTCATTGCACATGGAACCATTACAACTAAATATAGTTATATTTTACATCTAAACAAAAGCGCAGAAGTTAAGGTGCATGGTAGGATAAGGTGCAACACGTCATATCTACAGAGTTATATCATAAATATATGTTTACATTCTAGACCTCTACAGTACTGTGCATATGTTTAAGGCAGTAGTTAAACTAAAAATGAAACAACAGATTGCATCATTAAAATAATGATTATTAAATACTGAATTTCTGACAAATGATAAATAAGTGAACTCCTATAAGCAAAATCTGTAGATAGAAAAAAATATTAGATAAACAGTGTTTTTGTTTTCACTGGTTTTGCACAGTATATATAGAAAACAAAATATGATATATGAAACAAAATATAATATATAATATTATAAAATGTAATATATAAGAAAAACACTTTTATCTAATATTGTTTTCTATCTATATATAATACGTACCTGGCAGGGGAGACATACCATGATCAAGAAGGCAGTTCACCGAGGGCGAGGCTCAAAGTTTACGGCCAATCACATCAACTAATGTTCGAGAGTATTATTTAATGTTGACAACATTGCACTACTTTCATGCATTTTCGTGGTCTCTTGGAAGGAATTGCAAAAAACACAAATTTCATAAAATGACTTGACACAAAAGTCATAGATATAATGCAAATCCTCCAGTGTTTTGTTGTGGTAGTAACTGTGTTCATGCTGAATTTAAATGAAAGTTTCTCCACATGCTGCGTTACCCTGCATGTACAGACGCGAATACACTTTATATAAAATATAAAACACCTGATGATGGGCAGCTGTACTTGAACTTCAGAGAATTTCAGATCGTATTCTTGTATCCAGGGTTTGTCCAGACACCATTTACATTTACAGCATTTATCAGACGCCCTTATCCAGACCGACTTACAATCAGTAGTTACAGGGACAGTCCCCCCTGGAGCAACTTAGGGTTAAGTGTCTTGCTCAGGGACACGATGGTAGTAAGTAGGATTTGAACCCGGGTCTTCTGGTTCATAGGCGAGTGTGTTACCCACTAGGCTACTACCACCCTAGGCTACTGTGTTGACTGACGGACACCACTTGACATGAGCGAGGGAGCAAACTTTCATTTAAATTCAGCAGAAACACAGTTACTACCACAACACAACACTGGAGGATTTGTGTTATATTGATGACTTTTGTCTTGATTCATTTTATGAAACTTGTGTCTTCGCAATTCCTTCCAAGAGACCACAACAACGTGCAAAACCAGCGCAATGTTGTCACCATTAAATCATGCTCTCAAACATCAGTTGATGTGACTGGCTGTAAACTTTAGAGACATTTGATTGGCTACATTTTGAAGAAAACATGTTTGTGAAATTTATTTTTGAGTTGAGAAATGCATTTGTGAATGGTGTTAAATTTATTTATAAGTCATAAAATATATTTGTGAATCTTGTTACATTCGTTGCTGAATCAAGAGATATACTTGTGAACGGTGTGATGTTTATTTGTGAATCTTTAAGCTAAACTATCTCCACGGCATTTCAGCAGACTGACAACAGATTGCAGGACAGGGGCACGGAGAGGAAATGACTATAAGGCGGATGGACAGACACAGCGGCACTTTTCATTTGTGTGGACACCAACGTTCAGCACCCCCAACCGCATCCCCCCAACCATAGCGAGTCTAATGATAATGGTGCTGGTGTTCACCACAGAACTCATCATTATCTGCGGCCTGCTGGGAGTGCGCTCAGTGCTGTCGTCAAGCATGGAGCTCTGTGGGGAGTCTGGGAGTTGTTCTTCACACACACACAAACACACACACACACACACATGCAACACCTTCTCCTCCGCTTATGAGCAGTGTTACAGGTGAATGGGGGGGTGACTGGGTTCATGGAAGGTCCTGGTTTTTGTCATGGGAGTGATGGTAAAGAGAAAGGATATTTCACCCTTTTGTATCTGAGAGTTCTCCTTGGACCAAGCGTCCTTTTGCACTTTCCTACAGGCATGAAAAACAAATGCTCTCTCCGAGTTTTTTATATGAACCCGTTCCTTTTCCAGTCCAGAGAGCTGTCAGGTAGGCCACATTTCAGGCTGCGGCTGGATCCCTGGTGGTGAAGACCTCTGTTGTTTTGTTTCCGTGTACCTGTCATTTCTCCCTATCCTTTCTCAGATCACAAACCCGAACCCTCCCCAATGAATGCCTCCTTCCCACACACGCAACAAATGCTGAATAATCCGGGTGCGCACTTTGCAGATAAACCCCATGTGGTCTCCCGTGCTTTTCTGGCGAGCAACCCTGTCACCTGAGTAGGTACAGAGCACAGTGAAGTGCAGCGGTTCATTTGAAATTCAGTCGTGCAATTTGTAGCACAACAATTGCAGCTTCATGTCTGCAGCAGAATAAATGAGTTGTCAAATGGGTGCCAGCATTTTTCTTTCTTTACAAGGCAGGTCTATTATAAGAGGTAATAATAATGTGTCATCGCGTAGAAAAACATTACTTTTTTTAAATGACAGTTTCTTTATGCTGCAAAAATCGCCCAAAGACATTGAAGACACTGCCCGCTACATATGAATAAGTAGTAATGCACAGATGCCTGTACATCTGGACATATTTAGAGATTGCAGAGACTGGAAAGTGACTGGAAATGCTATGTTGCAAATGAATGAATGGATAGGAGTTGCAAATTGAATAATTGTATGTTTTATTTGGTCTCACATTGGACTGGAAGTATGTGAATTGACATTGTGAGGCTGTGGCTATTGAGAAGAGATTGAGACATTCATTAGAAGTCATGTGGAGGGTGGGGAGGTGGAATTCTGTGCAAATAATGCCTCCTATTTGATAGGGCATACATTTGTGTCGATGTGCAGAATGGCTTTAATCTAAAGACAGAGCAATCATCACAGTACAAATCCCAAAATATTTTCCATAGAGCAAATATTTATTGCACAATTTAATATTAGACTTTTGTGTGACACCTCAATTAACTCTTCCTCTTGAGGTCATATTAACACTACGAGTAACCAAAGACTGACATTAACGGAGTAATGACACTGAATTATATAAGTGCAACAATTCCTGTTCATCATGTTCAGGTGACCCAACACATTTGGACTGAAAACGGCATTGAAAATAGGGTCCAATTTCCTTCATAAAACCAAGGATAAAGGGTTCTTGTTTTTTTCGGAGATCTAAAGCATGTGTACTGGATGTGTGTTGGTGTTTTGGGTGCAACCTCAGCTCAGCTGGAGGGCTTCCATTTCTGTGGCCTTTGGTTAAGACTCCCAGAGCTGCCATAAAAAGGGATTCAGATTAACCGCCGCTGAATTATTAAACTGCATTTGAACAAATATGAGCAATGATCTGTAGTGAACATGGACTGAGTTTTTTCATGCCTGTTTTCCTGTGAGAAGTTGTCCTTCTCACCACCTTCATCTGTTCTACTAGCTAAAATACATGTGAGGAGAAAAGCTTCAGGAGCCAGTCAGCCATGGTCGGCTGTCATTTACTGCTCCATAGAAAATGTGCCTGCTTTTTTAGAAACAGCTTAACTTACCTTGTGTGTGCTGAGTTACAAACTACAGCAAAACAATTGTCATGTCTTTAATCTGAGTAGTTAGGCAAATGGCAGGCGTTTCTACTAAATTGGCCAGTGGGTGCCGGTGAGAGTTACCACGATTCGTTCTTCTGGAATCTGCTAATGCTGAAGCGCTCAGAATGAGTGGGTGGGGTAATACTGTACATAAAATCTTTATGACAGTAATAAATCGCATGGCCCTCACTCGCACAGGCAGACCTCTCACCGCGCTCGTTAAAGCCTCGGCGGCCCCGGCGCAAAGTGCTGAAGGAGAAAACGACTCCACTCAGAGGTTAAACGTGGGACGTAGACTGCCAGCGTCAGCGAGACCCTCATCCGCCTAGAAGTGAGTGGGTGGGGGTGTTTTCCAGGCGCAGAGGCCACTCGAGTGTTAGTGCGCTGAGCTGAGAGGGCCCCTGGACTCCATCAATTTTACAACATGTGGACTGGGGGCACAGAGAGGAGCAAATCAAATATTAATCGGCACACCTCTGCATCCTGCCGCTCTTTATGAATGACCCCGCCCCTTCCGTGTGCTGTGCCGTGTATCTCAGTGACAACCACTCCTCAATCACAATTCCTGCTTCCTGAAAGGGTGTCTACCTGGAACAGGAGAGATATACTGAGATGTAGGTGTAATGGGCCGTAGTGTGTCATGAGGTCAGAGGTCAGAGCTGGGGACTATCACTGTGCAATGTCTCTTACAACATAGATAAAATCCACAAGAGGGCGTGTTTTTACATGTACATCCTATTTAAATAAACCCTATATAATAATCTATTTATTATTATATATACGTTAAAAAAATTATCTTAGTTGCTAATATGTTGAATTTATGAGTTATCAAAAATTGCCGACTCCTGCTGAAATTTTAAATTCAATTAAAGTAATGTTATTAATGAGACTGGTGATATTATTTCCCCTGTAAGGAATTAGGTCTGATTTACATCTATCATACAGAAGATGACCCAGGACGACCCCGCCTCGACGTCGCATGCGTGACGCTCGGCGTGACATGCGCACAGCGGACGTCCGTGCGTCCAGACGACGCTGGATGTGGCAGGTTTACGCGGACGCGATCGAAAGCAGTGTCCGGTCCCTGCTGCAATAACCGCACGTTTGTGTTATATTGGTTATATATTTTTATATATATATATATATATATTTTTTTTTTTTGCACGCGTGCATGGAGGTTCGTCCCGCGGTCGCGCGCGTTCGCGGTAAAAACGGGATGCTTTAACGGGCGCCGCCGCCCTGTGATGGAGGGAGGGAGAGACTCGAGAGACTCGACTCTCAGCACCGCACCCGGTAACCACGTCGTCCTATTACTGCGAAGCCCCACGGTTTTTTTTTTTTTTGCATTGTGCGGTCACAGTGACGCTCATAGATTCATGCATTGTTGCAGCCCACCTCAGTGCAGTCAGCCACTGAGTGGATGGAGATGGAGGGACACGCGGTCAGTCCGGTACAGACGCAGGAATGGTCGTGGGTGTGTCCCAGCAGCCGTCAGACTGGGGTCCCACCAACATATCAGTGCTCATATCAGACCGAGCAGTCTGGGCCTGCGAACACGGGACCCGGACCTCCTGACAGCCTTCCCACTCCAGGTCCTGCGGGCTTCCAGGGACCGCCGCAGCGGCACCCGTCCTCTCGGCCGTGGAACGGTACGCCACTTTAGAAATGTACTGCCTAGGGTGGCAGCGCTTTGACGCCTTCCTTCCTCTCCTAGGTGTGCTGTCTGCTGAAAGTGTCTCCAAACAGGTCCAGTCGCCCGTGGAGGGCGGCTCACCCCCAGTGAGTAAAATATGAAATGGCACGCGCCACTGTCACCGTCTTCAACTCACGCACTGTCCTCCACTCACCTGTCTGAACCCAGGCCAGTAAGATGCCGAGCCCCGTCTCAGAGTCGCGATATGGTCTGGACCCGCAGCTTCTTCCCAGTGCTGTGAGTGTTTTCAATGCCTGTTAATAAACTGCGTGATTTCAGAAAAATTCCATTTAATTTCAGTAATATATAAATATACCATGGCAAATATTTTCGCCAGTGTATTGTTGTGATTAATATTGAGACAGAATTATTGGAAACTTAAGATGCATCTTCTGTGACGAAATACCTCAACAGCTAGTCATGTGAAATTGTTACTGTAAATAATAAATAAACAATATTTAAAGATATTTTTAAAGGATTTATTACAAAATAATGATAGGAGACAAACAACTCCAACAATGGGAGAAAAAATGATCACATGAACACACAAATGCATTCATATGCAACTATGAGAGAAGAGTAGCCACAGGATGAACCCACATGCCACTCAGATTATAGCAGATTGCTTCAACAGAGAAGAACAATTGATGCCATGAAGTCATCTTTTGAGCCATTTTAAAGGATTATTATCTAAATGCCATTTCTATCCAAACCGAATGTGAGGCGCTGTGAAATATGAACGATCTTGTGGGGAGTGAAGAATTTGTGATATTGCTCAGCTCGATGCTCCAGTGTTCAGGGCTCTGCCTCCTGCCTTCTCTCTGCAGGTCCATGTGATGAAGGAGGACCAGACTGAATGGGAAGGGAAGGTCTTTGTGTCCGAACCGCCTGCCCTTCTACCCCCTCTTTCCAGTACAGACTGTGCTGTGGAGGACCGAGGTGACCCTCACCTGCCACGCGCTCGTCTTCAACATTCCACTGAGTGATTTAAGTCACCGGAAGTTGGTTACGGATTGTTCCTCATTCTACCCTCCAGGAAACGCCAGCCCTCGTTTCATTCGCTGCACCTCTTACTGTTTCCCGTGCGAAGGTCAGGTGGCTCAGCAGGGCCATCTACCACTAGCTGCCATCGTGACCCCTCTAGCCCAGCTGCACCCAACAGAGGTCAGTTTAGACTGCAGCCTTCATAAGAATGTTATGACCTCACGTACTGTTTAATTTATTTAACATGCACAATAAGACATAGGGCAGCCCGGCAGGTATGTACATTCCATTATCGGGTACAACATATTTTGATACAGAGATAGAACATTTTCAGTGAACTGATGAGGGTCCGAATTTGAAAACACAATTTGAATTATTCATTTTTTTAATAAGACATTTTAGGTGCTAAGAATAGTATTTGGTACTGATGTGCAAGTGTTTATCTAATGGAAATTCACCTATGAATCCCTTTCACACAACTATATCGTCTGTATTTTGATTTTATAATGTCTTTTATGCCATGTTAATACACATATTAATTAATACACAAGTTCTATCTACGGTCTTTCCTACACCAGTGTCATTTGACCGGGAGCCATCAAAGCACTGGGACATTAGTATAAATAAAAAAGCAATTTTGACTGATGTCCTCTCCTGTCCTGGTTCTGTGGTTTGGTGGACAGCCCCCTGTGCCAGTCTGTCGTGAGGAGGAGTCTGTGAAGGGCTGTAGTGAATGTGGAGCCTTCATGTGCCCGGCCATGAACTGGCAATGCTGCGGACAGAGATTCTACTGCCCATTCTGTGGAAAACTTACTGAAGGTAGTGATCCGAACTGTCCCCAGTGTCTGTAGTAGAGTTCGTTTCATGACTCCTGATTTTATTGTCTTTTTTTCCGTGGCCAGTCTCATGGCAGTTCTTTCAGCCTGCCGATGCCCAGGGCCGCCGACTGGACACCAGCAGACGTGCCGAGCTCAGTCTGGGCTCTTATGAAATACTGGAATCCGGCAAGGTTTGGATTTTTTTTTTTTTTACACATTTCACTGTGTCTTCTGGAAACATTTTTGTAGATTAGACGTCATCTGTCATCTGTTGCTCTTATTTCCCACGAAGAGCTTTCAGAATAAGTCATTAAGGACACAACCTTCCACACTTTCAAGTTGAGAATAACCTAAATAGATAGCAGAAATTAGAGTGTCTTCTACATTTTAGTAACATAAGAATGATCACATTTGTTTTTCGCTGCCCCCTTTGTATTCAAGTATGGTCTTGTGTTGTTTTATGGTATTAAAATGAAATTGGCAGTCTGGTAGAAAAAAAAAGAATAAATAAATGAAACAATTTGGATGAAATTTTAAATTCAGTTCAGGTATGTTTGCTATAAGTGCTATAAGCTCAATTATTTTGAAGAAGTGCTGAGTTTATAACCAATTGTAGTATTCCAAAGTGCATGCAGTTGAATTGTAACTTTTCTGATGCTAATTCCTGAAATGCTCACTGTAAACCAAGGTAAATATACTGATCATCCAAGACTGTTGTAAAATTAATCTTGTGGTGTCAGGAATCCGTGTCGACAGGAAACGCCTTACGCAGGCATGGGATTTATTCAGAGACAGGACACAGAGTATATAGGACAGAGTAAAAGGCACAATGACCCGACAGAGACAAAAGACAACCAGGGTAGATGTATACATAGCAACACAGGTGTAGTCAGGAACACACACAGGATTTAGTGTATTATTGAAACATATTCTTTATATGTTATGGACATATTTTTATATATATACAGTATGGGCCAAAAGTTTGGACACACCTTCTCATTCAAGGTGTTTTCTTTATTTTCATGACCATTTACAGTGGTAGATTCTCACTGAAGGCATCAAAACTATGAAAAAACTATGAAAAATGGTGAAATAACATGTTTTATATTGTAGTTTCTTCAAAATAGCCACCCTTTGCTCTGATTACTGCTTTGCACTCTTGGCATTCTCTCGATGAGCTTCAAGAGGTCGTCACCTGAAATGCTTTTCCAACAGTCTTGAAGGAGTTCCCAGAGGTGTTTAGCACTTGTTGGCCCCTTTGCCTTCACTCTGTGGTCCAGCTCACCCCAAACCATCTCGATTGGGTTCAGGTCCGGTGGCTGTGGAGGCCAGGTCTCCACTTTTTGTTAAGTACATAACTCCACATGTGTTCATTTATAGTTTTGATGCCTTCAGTGAGAATCTACCAACGTAAATGGTCATGAAAATAAAGAAAGCACATTGAATGAGAAGGTGTGTCCAAACTTTTGGCCTGTACTGTATATATATATATATATATATATATACACACACATGTGTGTGTGTGTGTGTGTATTTGTTTTGTGTCCAGGGTGAGGCAGCTGGGATTCTTTTAGCCATCGATGTCTCTGCTGCATCTCTGCGATCGGGTCAGCTGAAGCACATATGTCAGCATCTTGCCTCTTTCCTGCAGTTGCTGCACAGGTAGCTACTCACATGCTGGCTCGTACCACTGCAGAGGTTTCAGTGGTGAACCTGCTGGTGAAGAGTTTGTCTCGTTTGTTTGAGGGAGGAAGGGACAGACCAGCCGGGTGTGCGGGTGGGAATGATGACGTACGATCACAGGATTCACCTGTACAACCTCAGCCCGGCGCTGTCCCGCCCGCACATGATGATCATCACTGAAATGGACCAGATTGAGCTTCCTGTTCAAGAGGGGCTTTTAGTTCCCCTTAAAGATTGCATACACACCATTGAGAGGTATAGATGCCATCTGCATGCTTTAATTTTTTAATTTATAGGCAGCTTTATTCTCCCAATGAGGAGAGAAGGAGACAATTAAAAAGAAAAACATCTGTTTGAAATAGAGCTGGACAATATACTAACATATATTAATGTATTTTTGTCACCATTCCATTTGTGAATCCATTGAATATTCTGTAAAAAATTAGCAGATGTTCAATCTTCCCAGACTACATAAAACATAAAACGGTTAAGCACTTAAACCACACAGTTGAGTGGAATAGCTTTACTTTATTTACTTTATTTTATTTGGCAGACGCTTTTATCCAAAGCGACTTACAATGGGAAGACACCAGCAATTCTCGTTCGATTTCTATAGAATATCAAGTATACAAACTAAGAGCCCTGATAAGGCTTAGACTTGTCATTGAAGAACATGCTCGGAGAGTGTTGGGTGCTAGACTAAGAAAAATTATAATGTATTTATACATTTTGTATTTGTTTGTTCAATGTGTATGCATGTGTATGTGTTAAATTTGTCTGTAATATTTTTGGAATAAGAGGGTTTTCACCTTCTTCTTAAAAGTGGTGATAGTCTCGGCTAGTCGTGTGGAGGAGGGCAGGTTGTTCCACCAGCCAGGGACAACAACGGAGAACAGACATGATTGGAATAGCTTGGCCATGCCTACTTGGATCGCTTATAATAGTAATAGCACACCTCACACAACAGAGTACAAATTTTTGATATATCGCCGGCAAGTGTGCGCACCGCAGTACGACCCGCATTAAGTGAAAATTGTACTATAATAGTAAATAATAAAGAAAAATTTTACTTTTTTTCTTCCATTGACATTTTTTTTCCTTTTCAAAATGGTCCGTGATCTGTACGTCAGACCGACGCAAGCCATATGTCAAAAAAATCGGTCTTGACAAGACGTTGCGTCACCATGTGCTGTGCTGTGTTACACAATGACAATCGCTTCGCGTTCACTTTTCACTTTCAAGTGGCTCACTTGCTCTAAACTATTCGATATTTGCACTGGTGAGATTAGCACCTTGAGTGCATTGCTATGTAGAACAGTCTTGCCAATCTTACTCAATCTTACATTTTTTTGTCTGTCTGTAACAATAATATTGTAATTTTGTTTAGCGTTGGGAAACTTTTCTTTTGCCAGCTGACTGGATTTATACACAGTGTCTATATCTATTTATTTCCAGTATCCTGCAGCAGATTCCTGTGTTTGATGCAGAGACTGTGGACACCTCCCTTTCACATGAGCTTCCTGTCTCCACGGGACTCAAGATTTTTCAGGTCAGCCTGTCGGTCTGTGGATGTGTAAAGACATACACTGCAGGTAGAGCTCCTTGCACCTCTATTTTATGGCCTGCAGGCTACTGGCTGCCCAGGGAAGCTGCTGATGTTCCATTCATCCCCCCTTAGACAGGACGTGCAGAAGGAGAACTATTCTGGCTTCTTCAGCTCTAGCAAAACAAAGGTACCAATACTCTCTTTCAACCCATTATAAAGGATGACAAGTGTTCTAGGATTTATCCCATGTCACTGATTATATAAGGTACTTTATTGGTCATATTAGGGTCATAACTTTATGACCACCTAACTAATATTGAGTAGGTTCCCCTTTGTAACCAAAAAGCTGTGAGCTTTTCAGTCCAGGAGACCTCTGAAGGTATGCTGTGGGATCAGGCACCAAGATGTGAGCTACTGTAAGTTTTGAGGTGGACTTTTTTTCTTCTGCCTACCCCAGAGATGCTCGATTGGATTGAGATCTGGAGAATTTTGAGGCCAAGTCAGCACCTCAAATCATTGTTGAACCACTTTTGCAGTGTGTCAGGGCGCATTACCGTGCTACATTCTCTGCCATCAGAGAATACTGTTTCTGTGAAGGGTTACACTTGGTCACTGCTTATGTAGGTGACATGCATCAAAGAAACGTCCACATGAATTCAGGGAGACAAGGTTTCCCAGCAGAACACTGTCCAAAACCATCTCTTTGCTTCTGCTGGCTTTTCATAGTGCATTTTGGTTCCTTGTCTGTTCCAAACAAGCAGAGCATACATTCTTTTCACATGACGTAAAAGAAAATTGATTCATCAGACTAGGCCGCCTTCCTCCATGGCTCCAGGGTTCATGCGTAAGAGCTGCAGTTTTAAACCCAGACGTCTACCCATCACAAGTTGGGCCTTTCCAAAACCGATCAAATAAAAATTTAGCAGTTTTTCTGCTTCCAACACAAGTCCAAGGACAAAATGTTCACTTGCTGCCTAATTTATCATTGTATTAAGATAATCAGTGTTATTCTGTTCAAACTGGAAGAAAGAACAATTTTTTTTTAAATATTGTACATTTCAAAGAGCGATTCATCTTTTTTAAATGCATCTTTATTTTTTAGACCCTCTTTCAGCCGAATGTTTCAGCTGTTTCATTGGCCAAAGCTTGTGCCAGTCAAGGCTGCAGCGTGCACCTGTTCCTTTTCTGCCAGGAGGCTGTGGGCGGGGCTTGGCCAGGTCATGTGCCATTTTTGACAGGGGGGGGGCTCCTCAGCTACAGCAGCTTGCAGGTGAGCTGCTGTGCTTTGATCCACTTTCTGAACGCTGGGTTAATTAAAAACGTTTTAGTAATCTGTCTTAATATTTTAGCCTTGACGTAATGTGAATAAATCAGGTTAAGTAGGATTGATTGGTTTAGTAGCCTAGTGGTTAACACACCCACCTATGAACCAGAAGACCCAGGTTCAAATCCCACTTACTACCATTGTGTCCCTGAGCAAGACACTTAACCCTAAATTGCTCCAGAGGGGACTGTCCCTGTAACTACTGATTGTAAGTTGCTCTGGATAAGGGCGTCTATTAAATGCCATAAATGTAAAATCTGAGGCACTGAAAACAGAAAACTATAGTCGATGTTTATTTAATGTGTTTTTACTCATTACAGTAGTGGAAAACGATTTGCTCTTTTAAACTAAGCTGTCAAATTTATGCTTATGAGTCAATACTTTACTGTAATGTTACTGAGAGCAGGTTTGTTTTTTTAATTCACGTTACAGCAATTCTGAAATATCAGGGGTGACAGATTCATCCCATTTAGTCAGTTCAGCCAGCGTTCACTTTTTTTCAGCGCACTTGTTCTTGGGTTTGCAGTCAGAGGTGGAGGGCGCACGGCTGAGCTGGGATCTGAGGAGGACTGTGGAGGCTGACACGGCTTACAGGGTTCGTCTCAGAGTGTTCGTCAACAAAGGTGCACCACTTTACATTAAATAAATAAATAAAGTGAAGTGATTGTCACATGTGATACACAGCAGCACAGCACACGGTGCACACAGTGAAATTTGTCCTCTGCATTTAACCCATCACCCTGAGTGAGCAGTGGGCAGCCATGACCGGCGCCCGGGGAGCAGTGTGTGGGGACGGTGCTTTGCTCAATGGCACCTCAGTGGTACCTTGGCGGATCGGGATTCGAACCGGCAACCTTCTGATTACGGGGCCGCTTCCTTAACCGCTAGGCCACCACTGCCCCATTATGTACAGTTTCTTTATTATAAAACCTATCCTGGATACTGTTGTGTACAAATTGATGTAAATTTTTTTTCTGACCGATTTTGTCATGATCCAAGATATAACTGGCTATAACTGATGATATAATTGCTAAACTATGGTTGTGCAATTTGATAAGTATGATTAACAATTTCTCTCTGCTAACATGTAATAACATAAATGATTATTTGTCAGGGCAGAAATTTATGGCAGTTTTTTGACCAATTTAATGCACTATGCTGGCCTAATCTGGACCATTGTGAAGACAACAATGTTTTGTAGTCTGGTCCTTGCATTGTTTATATTCATCACAGTTATCATAATTTTCAACTCAGACAACCTGAACAAAATGATGACCTTGTGATGGGATTGTTAATTACTTTTTGATTGAGATTTGATTGAGAATGTATTATTAATAATAGGAACATTTAATAATAGGTACAGTGTATGTTCAGGGTAATTTGATCTCATTGTTCTTTTTGGCCTTTATTCTGATGCTTTCCAGAACTTTGCGTCTCAGGCTGCTATGGCTCCATCATCCCTGCTGCTGATCCCGGGTGTGTGGCCATGGCAGCCCTGGACAGGCACACATGTCTGGCAATAGAGTTGACCCATAGAAAACCTTTGGATGAGGCTAGAGGCATGGTTATACAGGTGAGGGGAACTTCATTCTGTTTTCAAATAGTGAGTGAGTGGTTTGGCCCAGCAGTGTTTTCCAAATTTGCCCAACAATTTTTATGTCAATTGTAGGTGGCTTTGTCCTACACCAGTGCTGGAGGAGAGAGGAGGACAAGGGTCCACACTGTGAGTCTGCCCTGCTCTCGCCTCTTGCTGGACATGTTTCGTAAAAGCCAGGCTGAGACCCTCCTCACTTTCTACTGTAAAAGGAGTAAGCTGCGATGTTCTTGGAGTAGTTTCACAATTAATCATGTGTAATAGATTTTATTTAACAGAATAATTTGGTTACACCTCTCCATCTCGTTGCAGTGTACTGTGCGGTTGTAGAGCGCCCTCTGCAGACATTACGAGAGGAACTGCAGACGGAGGTGACGCAGTTGCTGGCCTGTTACCGAAAGCACAGCTGCACGACCTCAGTGTCCCCAGGACAGGTAGATTTTTTTTATTGTAGAATAATAAAAATACAATATAATAGACGTTATAATTTATTATTATCTGATATGTGTTTTATTTGTAATAGAATGAATGTGTACTTCATCTACTAAATGTTGCACTGAGAATCTGTTGTACTTAATTTCCACAGCTGGTGCTGCCCTCGTTCCTGAAGACCCTGCCTGTCTATGTGAACAGTCTTCGCAAGAGTGAAGTCTTGCTGCCTGGACTGCGCAGCTCCATCCATCAGCGTTTGCAGATGTGCAGTCAGGTGGTTTCTATGGATACGAGGAACACAGTTGCACACTTCTACCCTCTTGTTATCCCATTGGTGAGTGTAATTACAGACACAGACAATCCATGTGCAGCGAAAAAGTCTGATACACAAATGTATATGTTTTAGCAATAATAATACATTTTTTTTAAGAATCCTGAAATAATAATTTTGTAGTAATTCTGTCCCTCTTTGCTGTAGCTGCCATTGTCCCAGCCCGACTGGGTGGAAGGAGAGGCCATACGCTGCAGTGCCTCTAGCCTAGAGCCCGGTGGAATGTTTCTACTCTACTCTCCTCCAGCGCTGTTGCTGTGGGTGGGGCACAGTGTGCCCTGCCAGGCAGTGATGGAGCTCTTTGGCTCTGCCAGCTTCTCCTTGCTGCAGTCCGGAGAGGTCACTACAGCATTAATGTGTTTTTAATGAATGTTGTTTTTTATCATTTGAATCTGTAGTAATGCCTGTACACTCGAAACAATTCCACGTGGTTTAACTAAACGTTTTACTTAAAATTACTGCCTTAAATATTCAAGTAAAATTTAAATAGACATACTAGTTATTTCAAGTTTATTGTAGATTTGAATTGCCCATTGTCATTTGACTTGAGTTTATAGTACACAGTAAAAATGCAAGTGTTAAATTAACACATCTGAAAGTTTGTATAAGTCCACTCCAAATCAGAGTTAAAATTTAGCTTTTAATTAATTTAGATCTTAGTGGTCCCCTAATATTTTTCTGGTCCACTAGTCTTATTCTGAAATTCAGCCTTGGTGCAGAATTAGTCACTTTTAGCCTGGCATTGCGGTGTGTGTAGCTTAAAATGATAATTAGGAGGGGAGCGGCCTATAGAAGTTGAGGGGCCATTAGCGGAAATGACGTCATCAACACCATTCACCAACCACAATGTTTGCATTTACATTTACATTTACAGCATTTATCAGATGCCCTTATCAAGAGCGACTTACAATCAGTAGTTACAGGTAGTCTCCCTGGAGCAACTTAGGGTTATGTGTCTTGCTCAGGGACACAATGGTAGTAAGCGGGATTCGAACCCGGGTCTTCTGGTTCATAGGCGAGTGTGTTACCCACTAGGCTACTACCACCCTGTTTGGCGCAGACAGGACGTCATGTAACCATGACAATATAAGGGGAGAAATTCCCATATGGGTTTTAGACAGGTAGTAGACAGGTGGTCCAAATCAGCTTCATCTTAATATGAACCCAAGAACCCAGATGAGGAGCAAAATTCTTTTGAATTGGCATAAACTAATGTTTTAAGGTGAGGAAAATGTCTGTTGACATGACCTATTGATGAAGTCATTTTTACACTGTGTGATTTACTTACATTTCTTTATGCGTTCTGCAGATTAAGATGCCAGAGCTGGACAACCAGTTATCTGTTGGTGTCCGCAATCTTATTAACAGGTTTCAGTCAAGATCCCTCTTTACTCTCATGGCAAGTACATTTTCAGTCACTCATTTCACATCAAGCACTGTTTTTATGATAACACTGATTGATATTTTGTATTGTTCCATTAAAGTTGAGAGTGGTAAAGCAGGGAGAAGGCTGTGAAGAGGCTGTGCAACGTCTTCTAGTTGAAGACAAGAGTCCAAATGGTGGCGCGTCATACGCAGATTTCCTCTACCACCTACACGTCAATTCTCTACGCCTTTTTCTCTGACATTGTATCTCCAGAACAAATGCAATTTGTACATTGTTGAAGGAAATGCTGAAGCATGTGATGACTGAGCAATAAAATTTTATTTAATGACGCGATTGACATGGGGCATCTGTTATTGACCACATCATAAATGTTTATGTCTGATTGTGTGTGTTTGAGACGCTTTTTTTTTTTTTTTTGAGCTTTGTGTGCAATAATTTTGCATCCCACTATCAAGGTGTTACCAGACCACTTATGATATTGGAAGGTACTTGACAATGAAGGTCCACAAGCCTTGTTTAGACATTAGAGGAATTAGATGTTTGATCACTATGTGGGAGTCAGATAAATAATTACACGAAATGTCAAAAATTGTAGTATGCATGCTAAAAGTAGTAATGTACTAGCATTGCACACTTGGGTAGTGGTTTGGCTAAATTCACCAGCATTATGCTGATGTATGTTTGGTGTCTGAAACGGATTCTTTTTTAAATGCTCTTGTGTTTAGGCTTATGCTTTGCTTAGTCGTGTTGTATGTAGATATTTGGCCGTATGTGTATATATATACTGCATATATCTTCTTCATTGAGTCCACAGTCGCCTTAAAAATATATAATAGCTGGGAGCATCTTGGAAGGTGACAGGATGGGTAATGAGAAGTATTAACGTCCTTCCACACTTTTATATACTTAACAGTTCAGCGTTTTGAAATAAGAAATGCATAAGAACAATGACTTGTCTTGATTTCAGGATTTGGTGTACTAAATTTGGTGTACTAAATCATATAAAAATGCTTGTTTTCTCTTCTGTACATACCTGCAAAATAATGAGATGTGATAAGCACAAGGTTAGATTTCCTTGAGCTTGTATTTGTGCCCAATTTATAAATCTTGCAGTGCAGGCTTCGTTTCGTTTCTGAGGTTTAAGACCTTATATGATTTCACTGCAGCGGCCCACACGTGCAGTCGTCAGCGGCGGCCAATAGGCGGCGTCGTTGTGCTTCTCGCGGCTCTGCGGCTTTCGGCTCTTTCTGGTGATCCGGATCATTTGAATCGCGCAAAATTCACTGCCAAATGTAGCGCCGCTACTGCAGTCTTGCAAAACTCCTGTTTCAGTAAATGTTACTTATTGGTGTCGGCAGCCAATTGCAATTGCCTTTGCAGACGACAGCATTTCTTTAAGCGAAATCATTTTGTCCATAGCAGCTGCCCTAATGCGGCCCTTTACGTATACAGTCTATAATTGAAAACCACCCAAATAGTTGGCAATTCGCGTTGAATGTGGTTTGTTTCAGATGCATAAGCAGGAGCCAGTTGCAAAGTGACTCGTTCATTGAGTCGGCTCGCCAAGGGGAGCTACCCGAAAAAAGCGATTCACCACTTCTGACAGCGAGCGGGGAGAGACGCCAGTGGTCCACCAGCCCGCCGCCGACGGGGGAAATAACGCCGTCCGCTTTACACTTTTCACACGTTTATTTCCTGCCTCACTTTGGAACGGATACGCTCGCGTTGCACATATCGGGTGCGAGCGGGTTCGCGAAGAAGGGCAATATATATATATATATATATATTTACATATACATATATATATATATTCTTTTATTGTAAATTAATAGATCGGAGCTGACGAAGTCTGGTGACGAGGAGCCATGGCCACGACAACCTGTACGCGATTTACGGACGAGTACCAGCTGTACGAGGAGCTCGGAAAGTAAGCTTTGTATTCTGTTCACGTGGAAGAACATTGTCCTCAGGCGATGGCTGCTACTCACAGTTTGCGTTCGTGGTCAGTGTTAAATAGTTGCGCTGCCTGTTGACGTTGCGGAGAACGGCTAAGGCTGGGCGCATGCTAGCTAGCTGGGATTGCGAGGCTAACCTCGTTGGTAATTTCAGGGAGGGTCTATGCGAGCCAACGTCGCCTTGCACAAACAAGACGTTGTTCGGAAACGAGGATTTGCCGCGCTGTGGTTGTTTTACAAGCGGTGCTAATGTGTTGCTGGAACAGAAGAGGGGCCGGAATGCCACATTACTAACGCTGGTTCAGCGACGCCCCTTTCTGTACCGCTAGCTTGGTCAACATTACAGAGCCGCTTGTCTGGTGTTGCCAGGCGTGGAGAGATTTCCACCACCAGCGGCACAGGACGGGAACATGTCGGGGTGGTTCAAGCTCACCGAGAATTCGCTGACAGTATATTATATATATATATATATCAGAATTCATTAAAACGATTTTGTGACGTGACGTGTACTGGGCACTGCTAATGGCTCACTCGTGACCAAAGAAAATCATTTTAGATATAGCGGTGTAATAACACAGTAGTACCGTGAGAAGAAGGATATTCTTTACTTCCGTACTTATTTAGGTTTAGATTTAGTAACTTAAAGGAGCGGTTCTATTTTTGAACAAAATGTTTCTGTTCCCGTCTCGTTTTTGCGTGAAAGCCACCACCCTGGCTACCCTGCTTTTGTCGCCTCCCCTCAGCTCTGCGGGTTGTCACTGGCTGCTGACTGAGGTAGCGGACATGACATTTTAAGGCTCCCCTGCTTCCCCCCTAAAAACTGCACCCAGCCTTACAGTTTTAGTTAAAAACATATACATAAGTATTCTGATAAGTATTCACTCCTCGCCAAATACTACAATTCGTCACGTTTCGTATTTTCACCATAACTACCTGCACAGAAAGTGAAAGTGAAGTGATTGTCATTGGGAAACACTGCAGCACAGCACACTGTGACACAACGAAATGTGTCCTCTGCTTTTAACCATCACCCTTGGTGAGCAGTGGGCGGCCATGAAAGGCACCCGGGGAACAGTGTGTGGGGACGGTACCTTGGCCTGTGACAACCTTCCAATTACAGGTCCATTTCCTTACCCGCTAGGCCACCCACTGCCCCATGTAATGGCCTTTAAACAGTCACTTCTCTCGGGCTGGCCACAGAGTTAGCTGCTTCACACCTAACTCACAGATACAGGAATCCCTGCAGCGGTATTCAAGACCTTGATGGCTATGAATGGAAGAACCCTGCCCTATATTGCTGATATAGATCATTAGATGGATAAAAAAGGCATTTTTGTGGCTTGTAGGCCTACAAGCAGAATGAGTGTCTGTAAATCATTAGATTTTACGATGAAGCTTGAGACGTATGTTGTATGAATCCTTCTCTGCAGTTGTTAAAGGGAATCCGTGTTACAGTCCTACATGGAGTATTTCTCACCCGTTTTAACATCCTCTCTGGCCTGTGGCTGATCAAAAAATTGCACTGCATACTTACAAAAGAGCGAAATTAGATTTATAGTCCAGCCCCGACGTACACAGGGCTGGCAGTGAGTTGCCTACATTGCTGAATGATACTGATTTAGTGAGTGCTCTGCCACCGCAGTTTTATACTTAGCTGCTTAATAGCAAAATATAGTCCTTGATGAGTGAGCTCTCAGGAGACAACTGGCATTTGTGTGTGTGAGATGTGGTGTGTGTGCTCTTGTGCCCATCTTATTTCCCAGTAGCCCCAGTTATCCCAGCAATGTGGAGTGTGGCTCTGTTCCCGCCCCTGCCCTCCCTGGCTGTCAGCGGTGGGGGTCACGGCGGGCCCGCCATAAATCAACTTTAATGCCTTTTCTGAGACAACACGGTGGCAACACTGGAGTAATGCATAGCACTTTGTTAGCTCTGATCCTGTCCAGCAACAGGCAGACAAGAGGTCTCTTCTCAAGCTCATGTACTTGTCCCAATATAACACATCACATCCATAGCAGTGGCACATAAACACACTAAAATATCAACAGTGCATCGTTTCTTTCTTTCTTAAATCACCTGTTAATAAGTTCGAGACATTCAGAAGTCACCTTACAGCTTTGTCACATTGGTCACAAGATTTTAGTAAAACTAACGTAACATCAAGTGTGTCTTCAGGATGTAGAAAAATACAAACTACAAACAAGAAAGGATTTCTCTAGTCCGAACTATGCAGCCAGCCCTGCTGTGTCGGTTTGTAATTATTTCTGACACCCAGAAGATGGTCTTTAATGAGATTTTAATAACCAAACATTTAATAGGGTGGAGTCTGTTGATATGACACACACAGCTCCTAAACGCTCTACTTCTTTGTAATGTACAGTTTAAACCTACTCATTTTATGCCTTTGCCTCTGTTCTCTACACTGTACACTTGTACATATGATAAGACTAATGAATGGAACGATATTGAATTCTTATTAGTGTAGTAACACTAACATCGCTACTACAACTTAATACGTTCTAATAGGACTGATTTTGAAAGTAATAGCGAGTCACTTGTGACCTTTTAATGTTCAGGTGCTGATGTTCAGTACTGGTTAGTGGATGTAGTGCTTCATGCATCCTCATAATAAATGAAAATCCCATTGTCCCAGCAAACTTGCTTTCTCTCTGCCTTGTTTCTGTTTACTCATCACCAGAAAATTAACATCTGGCCGAAATGATGACTTTAATCGCTGCATGTGCTCGGGCTAATATGGGGGGAAAATTAACATTAGCCGATATTATACTGAAATTAATTTTTTCTTATAATTTCTAAAATAAACAGTTACATTATTATTGCTCTCCAGAGTGACACCAAAAGTCGTGTGAGATCTGGGAATGAAGACATGGGATGATAGTAACCTAATGTGTAACACACTCACGAATAAGAACCAGAAGACCACAAAGTCACAGGTTTACACCCCACTTACTACCAGTGTGTCCCTGAGCAAGACATTTAACCCTGAGTGTCTCCAGGGTGACTGTCCCTGTAACTACTGATTGTGTGTTGCTGTCATGGTTGGACCTTTTCGGACCACGTCTGGACCGGAGATTGTCGTGAACGGTCTTCCCCTTTTCCTGCTGGTATATAACTATGCGCTGTGTGCGCTGATGTTATCATGCGAGTTCTATTCTCTCTGTGTAAATTTGTGCGAATACGTCCTCAGCATCTTCACCAGCGGTAGAACTGTGACAGTTGCTCTGGATAAGGGAGCCTGATAAAGGCCAAAAATGAGACATGTTCTTAATGGTAATGAACTCTGTGGTAGTGGTGGTGAAATGTTAAATATGAATTATTTTGTAACTGTTCATCTAGCCGATACAGGGCACAGTGTGTGTTCATATGAAAAGCATGTTAACCCGAATCAAATGAGGTTTGTTCATAAACCATCTTTAAATGTTGCAGTGAGGATCAAGAGACATTATGCTGGTATTTTAGTAACTGTCAGCCTGACTCAACAACTATCTCATTTTTTTTTGGCAAGAGCCCATTTTGGTTTAGTGGATGAAATTTGTTTAGTTTTGTGGAGAAGTGGCTGCCGATTGTTGCAGGAGCTTAAACAGCAGCTGACCACAGGTCACAGATCTCAGGACTGAATCCTAGCGGTGCCCTTCTTACCAGTCTCTCTCAGGGGATTTCCAGGAGCGTGGATTTCTTTCTGAGCTTTTGTCAATTGCTCGAATTGCTTGGGACGGAGGGAAGAGATTGTTCTGAGAGATGCTCTTTCTGAGAGATGCCTGTTGAGGTTTTCTTAATGTGCCTTGCATAGACAATGCCTGTGATTCATAGATTAGAAGAATTTCATACCCTGGTACTCAACTGGGTGCGTTTGCTTTATAACATTCCATGCGGACTACTCCAACAATGTCTGTTTTTGAGAGAATCTGCTTCCGGGAGTCTATTCAACCAGCGAATAGTGTGATGGTTAAGATATATAAAATAATTTATTACACAGGCACAAAAATCTGCAGCACAACAGTCACAACAGACATATCAGGGGAAAAGCCCACAGAGCTGAAACCCACATCACTTCATACCCCCACATTCTGGAATTCTGTTGTTTTTTATTTCAACGTCTACTCTTTAGTAATACAATGTCTTGTGTAGCCTGCTATTAATACTTTAATTCAGGAACTTTTGCTTTAGCTTCTTGTATCATTTGGATGTTTTTTTGTCTTCACGCGATTGATGCCACGGTCTGTGCCACCTTACTAAAGTGAATAACTTTCGACAATTTTTTGGTAATATTTTCCACTCCCACTTGAAACCCAAAATCAGTTCAGAAGAAGTACCATGTCTTGGCCATCCTCTCAGTCTTGCATGGCCAGTTGGAAAGGTCTGCAGCAGGCTTCATGCATGCGATGGAAACCTATGTTTACCAGCTCAAGTATCCCTTCAGATCAAATATTATTAACAACTTGCTGCAAGACATTTTTGATAAATTGAACGCTCTTATTTATCCCTCAGGGCTGGAGGTAAATAGCTTGATCTGCAGAGTACTAAAATATCATAGCTGTCATGTTGTCCAATAAAAGCAGGCATTAATACACCCAATTGGTTCACATTATTAGCCATAACATTTGAGGGTTGTACCAAGAAACAGTACATTTTGACCATTTGCTGATATGATTTGCATACATATATAGTAACCTAAAGCATGTTTAACAAAACCATATTCATCTTGTGAGCGATAAACATGATCGTCCTGTTGCGCTGCAATACTGTCTGTATTCCAGTGAGGTATTAGCATTGTGATAGAATAGTATAGTGTAGAATCTCTGATGAATAACAGGATGTTGCGTTTTTCGCTGTGAATAACCTGCTTTGGAGTCTTTTCTAGAGGAATGACTCAGATGAAGGTGCTATGTGTCTTAATTATTGACTTTACGCTGCATTGCTCTTTTATTTCCAGGGGAGCTTTTTCTGTGGTGCGTCGATGCGTCAAGCTGTGTACAGGCCAGGAATATGCTGCCAAAATTATCAACACCAAAAAACTCAACGCACGAGGTAGGTGAAACTCACTGTGTGATATGCTCATTATGGACAAAATGAGCTGAATGAGTGGAAACCCAGTCTGTACACATGCTGGCTCTGTGAACTGTACTTCAGCCTTTCTATGTCTCCAAAAATGTGGAACTGAACTATTGTGAGATATTTTCCAGGCACTATTATTACGTGGGCAGTGTTGGGTAACGTCACATCCACTAGTCACCCCGCAAAGTACTTGAGTTGAGTGCTGATAATTTTTTACGTTTACATTTACAGCATTTATCAGATGACCTTATCAGAGCGACTTACAATCAGTAGTTACAGGGACAGTCCTCCCCCTGGAGACACTCAGGGTTAAGTGTTAAGTGTCTACCACTACCACTGATTTTAAAAAAATACTTTTGGTTTGAACATGGGTCTTCTGGTTCCAAGGAGAGTGTGTTACCCACTAGGCTACTACCGCCACTTACTGTGAACCATTGTATTACGACTGTGATTTAAAAAAAATACTTTTGCTAATAAGCAAAATTATAAAATAAACAATAATGAAATACATGAGCTGTGACCATGGCTTTGACTGGACTGTATATATATATATTTTCATGTGTTATGGTCCTTTAAGCAGAAAGCCCCCCAGACCCCTTGGTAGTAACAGGAGCTCTTCAGTTGCTTTTGCCAGGTGTCAGGGGGCACTTGAATGTCACCCCACAGACAGTGGCATCACAGTGGCACATTGGCAGTTTGGGATTCGAACCCACAACCTTCTGATTATTCCATGCTTCCTTACTCTCTAGGCCACCAGTGCTCTTGGGGGCAGTGGGGGATAAAAGTGTCTGATGTAAACTATGCTGTACAACCTGTGAGGGAGAATTTGCGAGAAAGCATCAATATGAAGCGAGAAAGATGGGACACTCACATGTAGGGGTGTTCGATGCAATGTAGAACATATCATAATGACGTTGTTGGTGACTTTCTGGCAGTCGCATGAAAATGATCTTGAAAAAGTAGTGCGGTAGTGAATGTGGCTGTCTGATCTGAGTACAGCACCTCTCTGTGTAGGAGTTTCATGCTGTGTTGTGCGGCATTTAGTGGCCTTGATCTCGCACCGCGCTCAAAGTTGCCATGACGTATTTTCGCGTGACCAATAGAATCAAAGCGGGCGAGTGTTCTTTCTGACACTTTGAAACAAAACCATGAAGCGGGAATGGAGGAAAAGCTGATCTTAACAGTCTCTGAGTATCCAGAGTATCTGAAGGATTCAGAGAAAAAGGGAATCTCATGCAGCGGTTGGGGTTTCTGTCACGCTCTCTATTATTATGCCTACCTCAGTTCCGCCACACCCGGGTATGTGTCGGCAACCGTTCATACATGAGACGGGGGACGTTACACTTTCCAAATGTTACTGCTTTTATGCAATATAAAATGAAATAATCATGAATAATAAAGGAGCTTGGACTGCTTAAAGTGAAGTGATTGTCATTGTGATACGAAGCAGCACAGCACACAGTGCACACAGGGAAATGTGTCCTCTGTGGGGACGGTGCTTTGCTCAGTGGCACCTTGGCTAATTAGGTTTCGAACCGGCAACCCACCACTGATTGGTGGAGAGTCCATCTGCATCATAGTGTCGTGTGCATTTAGAGGAGAACAACCAGTATATACAACTGTTACAAGGTGAGCGCAGACTGAACGCGACAGTTTTTCTGCTCACTGTAGCAAATCAAAGCGTCCACACAGGTGTACGAGACCTTAGCTCTTGTATTTGAAAACATCATGTGACAATGTAGAAAATTTATGGGATGGATCGCGATGCATCGATACCGAGACCATTGAAGGTGCAGAACTCTACTCACATGGACTGTCTCGACTCGACCCCCCCCTCTTCACAACACACGGGCAATGTGGTGAAGGCAGCCCTGGCACTTGGCAGCTGCAGGCCATGTGTTTGCAGGCTTACATGCCTAAAGCACGGGACTCTCATCTGACCCATGGGGACAGGAGGCGGTCATGGCCTCAGCCATAAACTCACAAACACTCGCAGACTAGTTACCACACCAGCTTCCACAGGAACCAGGCTCAGGCCAGTAGTGCATGAAATGTAGTCCTGCATAAGTAGCAAAAGATTACATTTCCTGTGTCCTGTGGAAATTTCTTAAAAATGTTGGGCAGTACATGGAAATATTTTTTCAGCTGTATTTCTAATGTATAGTACAGGCCAAAAGTTTGGACACAACTTCTCGTTCAATGTTTTCTTTATTTTCATGACCATTTAAATTGGCAGGCATTAGGGCTGCAACTAATGATTATTTTAATAATCGATTAATATGTCGATTATTTTTGATTAATCGTAGAATCTGATAAAAAAAAAAAAAAAAAGCATTCATTTCCAACCCTTCCAACCAATCTTTAGAAAGTGCACAAACATGTTGCTCCTTGAGCTGTTATAATAATAATAAAATAAAATTAAAATGGACTAACACAAAAACATACACATGTATGCTTTACATCTGCCAAATTAGACTAAAAATAGACTTTTTTTTTAAATAAAGTGCCACCTGAGCTGCCAGAACGATAAATAATTTATAAAAAAATAAAGAACAATACAAATCAGAATATTTAACAGGATTTGTTTGAATGTCAGAACTTGTTCTCTACACTACACTGCAGATGCAGTGTATTCTCACACTGACACACACACACACACAAACACACTGCAAAAAATGCTTTTCTAACTTAGTAGTTTTGTTCTGATTTCAGTTCAAATCTCTAAAAAATCTTAAATCAAGATACATTTACTAGACACATAAGAATAAGAAAGAAAATAGCATAAGAAATGTTTTCTGATAAAACATCTGAAAAATAAGTGAGTGATTGTTTAAAACAAGCAAAATTATCTGCCAATGGGGTAAGAAAACTAATCTAAACATCTAAGCATCTTAAAACTATGTTTTAAGCATCACTTAATTTTCTCATGCCATTTTTCTTGTCTAGTAATCTTGATTTCAGATTTTTTAGATATTTGGACAGCTTTTTTTGCAGTGTATCTATAAATGACAACAGATTGAAAAATGAATGGTCCAAAAAAGGCTAGTGAATAAAAACATGTCTTTTAGTCTTTTAATGCAAAGTAACTATAGCACCCCTGCTTTACTACTGTTATTAACGAGCTAACGCTAACTTGTCATGCCTGTCAAGCTGGATGACAGGTAAACATTTACATTTACGCCCTTATCCAGAGCGACTTACAATTAGTAGTTACAGGGACAGTCCCCCTGGAGCAACCTAGGGTTAAGTGTCTTGCTCAGGGACACAATAGGCGAGTCGTCCACGTGGAGACGCAGAGAACAGTCCGAACGCTGTTTCATCCCCCCTCCACACCTGTAGGTGGCGCTGTAAGTCCCCGTCTAGTTCTCCTCCGCGGTGAGTTAAACACCAGCACCAGGGACATTACGTTCCTCACTTCAAAACGGAACAAAAGTAGGATTCTGTAGTGACTTCCCCTGCTGCTGAACTCCCTTCTTCCTCCTCATCAAACACGCGTTTCAGGCGCTGGATCATTGCCGTGCTGCTCCCGTGCCGTGCCATGTCGCTTTTGCATATTTTCGCGCAGATTTCTCTGCCTCCGCCATGTATCTGTCCTCTACCTCACCTCGTTTTTTTTTTTTTGCTCCGCGCTGTCTATGAGGCGCCAAACTCTGCTAGCATCTGTGCGCGAGAGAGACCGAGTGTGTTCACTCCGCTCCGCGCTCAAATAAAGTTTTTTTTTAATAATCAAACGTCTCCGCGTCGCGCGACATAACGAATCGATTAGGAAATTTGTTGCCAACTCTTTTAGTAATCGATTTTTAGCGATTCAATCGATTTGTTGTTGCAGCCCTAGTAGGCATCAAAGCTATGAATGAACACATGTGGAGTTGTGTACTTAACAAAAAGTGGAGACCTGGCCTCCACAGTCACCGGACCTGTCCAGATGGTTTTGGGTGAGCTGGACCGCAGAGTGAAGGCAAAGGGCCCAACAAGTGCTAAACACCTCTGGGAACTCCTTCAAGACTGTTGGAAAAGCATTTCAGGTGACGACCTCTTGAAGCTCATCGAGAGAATGCCAAGAGTGTGCAAAGCAGTAATCAGAGCAAAGGGCGGCTATTTTGAAGAAACTAGAATATAAAACATGTTTTTAGTTATTTCACCTTTTTTTGTTAAGTACATAACTCCACATGTGTTCATTCATAGTTTTGATGCCTTCAGTGAGAATCTACCAACGTAAATGGTCATGAAAATAAAGAAAACATTGAATGAGAATGTGTGTCCAAACGTTTGGCCTGTACTGTATACACACAGTTAGGCGCAATTATCGGTCACAAAAAGTCACCTTGTTTCATGGTTTGATTCTATGGGTCATCATTACAATTGTATTACAATTGCTTCAATGAATTTTGCAATGAATGCAAAAGTAATCTTTTGTCAAAAGCTTTTTAAAGCTTTAACAATTTTTTTGGGTGTGGTAGTATGAGCATCACAATATGTAGGTAAAGAGGATGTTAGAACATGTCTGGTTTATGCCCCATCCATATGACAATTTTTTCTCTTAAATGGGGTGACCCAAAACGGTAATTTTTTTAAAACGGGTTCCGGCTTTTTTTTTATGAAAACTCTGACGTATTAGCCCAACCTCCAACCTGACCTATAACTCCAAATGTGTCATACATACAACAATGACAGGTTACATGTCGTACTGCATCAGCTGCAGAACCTCATAAATGTATCTTGAATCCTCTCTACGATGCTCCGTTGTTCCAAAAAAAAGACGCCCCTCATGCTTTTACATTTGCCATTCATGTTTTGTGGTGTTTGCAGCCCCACTTACAGGTGTGTGTGTGGGGGGGGTGGGGGGGGGGTGGGGGTGGGGTTAAAACAGCATTTGGGATGTTCTCTGCATCTCCGTGCATCTCCTCTGCATCTACTGTATCTAGCTGTATCATTAAGTTTCCAAACCACCTGGTAAGAATGCCAAGATTTTATAGATAATTCATTTAGTTAATTGAAATCTGATTTAGGGAAAGATCACACTATCACACTACCACATCTTACATGTATTGTGGATGACCTGGCTTGAGTTTTGGGCTATGGACCTTGTGTAGTTAGATTCTGCTCTAATATGAATTAAATGCTTTAGAAATGACTTTTCCCCAAGAGACACATTCATAAGAGTATAGCTGAAGGAATCTCTGCAGGAAGCTGGTTGAAGATGCTGAAGTGCGGGGCTACAGGCTGAGAACAGATGTACAGGTGCTGAAGGTTATTGCCTGGAGCAGTGCATTGTGTAACAGCCCCAGTTATGATTATCTCAATTTAAATGCTTCTGCTTTATGCAGATGGCAAGCGGTGCTTTGTCATTGGAGCACACGTGAAGGGGCGTGGCCTTGAGACACAGAGAATTGGTTTACTGACGCATTGTAATGTTGTGGCAGTCAGAGATTTGTTAGCAGAATGACCTTTGCATTTATCTTTATATGTAAAGGCAGTTGGATCCATTTGGACCTATGAGGTCTTCTTCAGTGCTGGAGAAGTGGAGACTCAGGTGCTTGTGTGTGAGACAGGTGGAGGCACGGCGTTTCTTGTTGCCCTACCTACTCGCTCTGATATCATTATGAGTAATCATCGGCAAGTGTGTGTGTTTTATGTAAGGGATAATCGTGGTGTGCCGAAGCCATGATTCACCAAGTGCTACGCACAAGGTGGCACCTACAATAAAAAGAGAAAAAAAACATCATCCAATGCATCAAATCTAGAATCTATTACTACTGGTAGTAAATGTATTCTAAGGAAATGTAATGTAATCTTGGGTTGTAAATTGTGGAGATTTTGCGTGATCCAAACATGGAAATGTGGGTTTAGCGGACAAACTGAATCTTCCAGCCAATGAGGGACGTCGTGACAGATATTATCCCAATTTGTTTGCAACTGCTGGATGATTGTGGGGGATTTGGATATGGATTCATTTGAACAAAACATCTCGTGTCATTTTTGCAAAGCCATGAATTACCTAAAGCACAAAGGTATCAGTGTGCCGTAGGACTTCTTTGCAGGTCCCAGAATCACAGTCACCCCGAAACCGGCCTGTGCACACGAAGCTGCAATGCAGAGAGGGAATGACCTGGATTCTCTTGTTCTGCCGCGTCGGTATAAAGTTGTCCTCTTGAACTCTTCATTGTGTAATTCTCTGGGTTGAAACCTATTTGTGCCATCGTGCCAATGTTAAGAGATTATGCCTTGAAACGTCCCTCACTGAACCAAATGTTGAAAATGTTGTTGGCTCCCCTTCTGATGTCTCTAGATTGTTCAGATATGTGGTTGTTGATTTATTTGCCATTTGCAAAGAGGTTCTTAATGCCTCACATCTCACTTTGCTGACACATCATTTTATCTGTGTGTGTGTGTGGGCTGATTTTATTTTAATGACTAAAAGGTCACTTTTCCAGTTTAATGCACATTTACCATTTCACGCACACCCCTACTTGCTTAATGTAGGATATAATTTGCAGGGGCACTAAATTGTTCTCGTCTTTGGCATGTAGTAGGCTCAATAATGCATCAAATGTAACACGTAGCCTGACCTGGATCTTTGGCGCAATGCAACTTTACCTGCTGATTCCACAGCTAATTACCTGAAACCGCAGTTGCTGTTACTGCTGCTAGGCACACGAAAAAGATTGTAGAAGTGACGTTTCTGAAACGTTTAGCTTTATTTAAACCTTTGGAAGTAATCAAAAGGTGCAGACAGACATGGCGGGGCTCACTGTTTTTGTGCTTTTTATAGCCACACCATGTGTTTTCAAGTGCCATTAGAGTTAAATCAATTAAATATACTTGAAAATGGTGGAAAAAAGGTCATTTGAAAATGCCCATTTGTTTTCCTATGATTTATGTTCATATTTATGGCTGAAAATGTTTTTTGTTCATTTACATAATTGGGAGCTGATATATTCTAATATATAAAAACACATTAGTATGTAAGATATCAGTCTACCGCAACAACCTAATCTGGCGTGGTGTGTGTGCATATTCTTCATTTTCACATAAGCGTGAATATAATTTCTTGTATGTAATAATGTGTAAGGCTATTCTCTGCCAAAAGCAGTCGATTAACCAGATGAGACAGAACGCAGCCCGGTTGTGGAGCTACTGTGCAGCGATAACACATGGGTTGAAATCTCCACGTCCGCGGCTAATCTGCGTTGGTATGTGTGCAGTTTCTGCTGCAAGTCGGCGCCCTGGGCCAGCTGCAGCTGTAATAAATCTCCTAACTGAATGGGTGCCCATGTTGATGTGAGGGACCGTGAATGCCGCCACATTCAACAAAAGAGCACGAGGGAGCCGATACGAGCTTATATCAGTAAAAGCAATATGAATCTCTGCTTCTTTACTGCTCGCTGCACACATTCATTTGCAATGGTAATATCTATGTTACATAATATAATGTACGTAATAAAATTTTATTTACCCTCAGTAACCTTTCAAATGAAAAAAATTTATTTCAATTGTCTTCACGTTCACTGAAAGTCTCCGTGTTTTTATGTTTTATGAGGACACATGGTACTCACAAAGACAGAAGAACAACAAAACCAATACAGCACCATATCAGGATGCTTACTTTTCAATACATCAGACTTCAGTATTGGTGTAATAAATGTGGGTAAGAAACCGGGGTTTTGTTGAAGGCGAGTTTCACCACTTAAATGAAAACATCGCGAGGATTTATGACAAAAATCTGTTCAAATTGTACTTCAAATTTCACTTGCAAAGAGAATTATAGAGAACTGCAATATCTTTTATTGCAGAATGTATTAATATTTGATCGTATTGTCTGTGATTCCCTTGCCTAACACAGTCATTCGCTATATGGCAGCTCCGATGTCGACCTAAGTGCTGTAGTGGTCGCAGTCCTCCTTCATCTCTTATTTACACCACTGCATCACGGAAAACCTCGGCAGCACGACTCGGCTGCAGCGTGTACACACCCTGCGCTCTGAGAACAAAGGCGCGTGCTGAGGTGGTGATGGAGACACCAGGCCTCCGTGGCTAATGGCAAACATCAGACGGCAAGCCCGGTGTCCGGAGCTGCGCGATCCCGCCTGCGTCAAAAAGTCCGGAGCCAAGCTGCCCTCAGCAAGGCTGCATTAATCCTGCCTGAAAAACCTTTATTGCAGCAGGTATTTTGCAGGTTCAGCACTCTGCTTTTGCCGTACTCATGCACATACGTGAAGATAATGTAAAATGCGGTCAATAAATATTTTACTTCTAAAGGGCGTAAGATTGAGTTTACACTGCAAATAGGAAACTTTATGTATTCAGTTAACAAAATAGTCAAAATAGTCATAGAAATCTGCCAGGCTGCTTTAGATTATTTAGACATGGTCTAATGCATGAAATATATATTAACTGAAGCATGATTTCATTAATTGATGTCCTTCTCTACTCACAAACCAGGTTTGGTTATTTGTGATGAGATTATTATTTCTAATTTTGTCAAATTTTGCTAGTATGAGGTATAATGACAGCATTTCCATTAGAAAGTGCGAAATGAATTTTCAACAGTTGCACACGGGGAACCTGTCTTTCAGGAACCTGTCAACCTTTTTTTATTCTACTTGCACTGGGTGATAGTCTAAAGTGCCACCTCATTCTCACCTTTATCCAGCTCGTGTCCCATTTTGCTGGCATATTGCTGCAAGATAGCATGAGATGGACAGAAAGAGCGCGTGGTGGAGGCTGACAGGCAATGATTTCAGTCAGGGTTGTCTTGGCTTTCAGAGCCCGCTGACAGCTCGCTGCTGGTGTGTGAGAATTAAAAGCTCTTGCCTCAGTCTTCCCCACGTCCTCCCTGCTGCTAATCACTAGCTGCTCCTCTTCATCATCATCAACGTCCATTTTCCAGTGTAAGGCTGTCACCTCCACTTCAATGGATGCGTGCGTCTGAATGTGCATGTACATATTCCTATTTTACTGAGGACCAACTCTTCTCACAGACAAAAGGAATTTGGATACTGAGGAATTTTTTTTTTTGTTTATTCTGAAAATTTTACTTCGTGAAATTATTTCATATTAATCCCGAGTTCCCCTAGCCTGTCTATGGTCCTGCAGCGGCCAGAAATGACGATACACGTGAAGAGTAAAAAAAAGTTGCATGACTGGTGTTCCACGAATGCCCAATCACATCTATAGGCCGCTCTCTTCCTCGTCCCGCCTCTCTCCTCCTCATTAGTATTTAAAGCTACAGACACCGAAATGGCGCGTCCTGGCGAAATATCACTGTAGGACTGGATCAAAGTATTTTTGTGGCATGGCTAAATTTCGGATACAGTATTAGGGGACTTCTAAGACCGATATAAATAATAGAAAAAAAGCATATAGTCTCTAATGCATTTAATAATACATTTATTACATAGATGTTGGCTGGGATGGGGTAGAGGGTGAGAAACAATCCCATTGTGTTGCAGTGCAGAAACTCAGATTTCTGAGCCTTGCTATTATGCGTGCCGTCAGTAGCAGTGTATCAGTTTGGCAACGGCCACACCAGATGCTCAGTATATTTGGGTGTTTTTTTTTCTTCTGTAGCCTCTTCCAGTAGCAGAACATGTTGCTGTTTGACTCATGCCCATTTGCTCTTCTGTCTGTGTCTCCATCTCTCCCCCGGCAGATCACCAGAAGCTGGAACGGGAAGCGCGCATTTGCCGTCTGCTCAAGCACCCCAATATTGGTGAGTGTCTGTGGCCGCCTGCTCCAAACTAGAGCTTATGATAAAGACATTCAGATCTCACCCAACCCAGCAGCTCACATGTAAATGTGCCAGCACTATGGATTTTGTTTTACAGCTTTATGGGTTACAGTGAGACTGGTTATATGCCTTGGTTATAGGGAATTATTGTGAAGTGTATTGTTAAATCAATGATAATCAATATTTTGCAACATGTCACACTGGCAGAAATATGCATTCACAGAAGTACAATGGCCTAAAACTGGTGCATTCAGCAGTTCCCATTCAGCATTTTGTATTTTTTTGGCACATTTTTTTTCTAGGTTCCAGAAGCTAATTAGCTTATTCAGCCAGACATGGTTGAGAAAATGCAGATTCCAAAGCTGTAAGAGTTTTTGTGAACTGTTGTACTGTGCAGCAACACTTGAACTAATATGACCTTCTTAGTAGAGTAAACTGAACAAAACTCTTCATGAGTTCTAGCCACAAAACCAAGTATCTGAAATTTGTATTTTGGAAGGAAGTCCTGTGGACTGATGAAGTCAAGATATATCTTTTTGGCTACAGGCCAGAATTTTGTGATCATCCTCAGGTTAACGCACACCTAAAACATACGTAACTGACTGCTTCCCAATATTTCCTAGATTCTGTAGTCGCATAAAGTATTAAAGAACATATCATGTGAGTTCTTTCCAAACATTGCTGGAAAGGATGCAGTGAATATGATAAAGATATGGGATGATGTTATGATTGCATGGGTAGTGTATTGTGCTATGTGTTTCTGAAGTTTTCTTGTAGTAAAAAGTGCACTTGGTCTGGGGCAAACTTCTGGCCTGCAGTGTATGTTCGGAAGGAAAAGGGCTGCTGAATTCGGTGAAAAAAGTACCCCTCTCCAGCTGTTAAGTCTGGAAATAAATTGATCATGCTTAGGACTCAGAAGCCTTTTACAAGGTTGAATGGCCAATAAATGCACAAAGCAAGAACTGAAAGACTCTTTTTCTGGCTACAAAAAATTAGTGTCACTGAATACTGACCATGTTCTGTGTTTTTTTTCTTCAGGCCCTTTTAAAATGTAATCTTGCTTAACATATATCATATTACACTCGTCATAATAGACTCATATTGCTCGTTTCTGTCACTCTGGTTGACCACTCCTCCTGTAATTTAGAATACATTGGATACTAGATTTATATGATCTAGTTAAAATATCTACAGTATGTGTTTCCAGTTCAATGTATATATTTTCATCTGTGGTTTGAGGAGTTGAGACGGTATCAGTACACCATGATGATCCTCAGTTGCATAACCTGGTCTCCTTCGATCTCTTTTTGTTTGCAGTTCGTCTCCATGACAGTATATCAGAAGAAGGCTTCCACTACCTCCTCTTTGATTTGTAAGTGTGTGTGTGTGTGTGTGTGTGTGTGTGTCCTTGTGTGATGGGTCATTATTACTCCAACCAAGTGTTAAGTTTTCGTTACACTCTTTATACCGCATTTCTCTCTTCCCTACAATCTGCAGCTCTGTTTCCATGGCTGTTCTGTGAGATGGGAGTCCTGTGCAATAATAGGGCTTCCCCCTGAATGATTGTGCCTACATACACACACACACTATGCATCATGCGTTCATTTCATTATGCACTTATAGTCATACAGAGACATAAACACACACTGTGTCTTCGTATTGTAATAGGCACATCGATGCAAGCATGCATGTGCACACACACCCTTTATTTAATTCTCTTACACATGAACAGATTTCATTATTAGGTATTCAAACGCACGCGTACACATTCAACAATCGTACATATGGTTTGAACTCCCTCACTCTCTCACAGTTACATATTCAATTCTAGCAAGCAATTCTATACAAATGCAGTTGCCACTCTCTCTCACATGAATACATATTTCTCTATTATCCTTTCATAATAACTCAATATTTTACTCAAACTGACACATTCATACTGTCACACATGCAACCTACACTTTTACACACATTTGTCAACCTCTTTCTTATGAAAGTACATTTTTCTTGAATGCGTTCATATTGTCATACAGACACACACACACACACACACACACACACACCCATAGATAGATATATCTTGCTCTAAAGTGACTGTATTGTTTGCAGGGTGACCGGTGGGGAGCTATTTGAAGACATCGTAGCCAGAGAGTACTACAGCGAGGCTGATGCCAGGTACATCATCGCCCTCCAGCCTGTCCCCACGGCTTCTGTCACTCTCTGTCCCTGTTTCTCTTTTTCTCTGTGACCTCTCTCCCTTCAACTCGCCCATCCAAACCAAGCCAAGTGTCCCCTCTGTCCCCGAATTCTCACCTGTGCATCATCGTCAGCTGCACTTCATCCATACACTGCCATCATTCGCTTGCATTTTGAGAACACTAGTCAGTAGTGCTAATGGTTAACACCTTGGAGTGGAACCTTCAGGAAAATCCTCAGCGGGTTTCCTGTGATGGTGAGAGGCGTGTGACCCCTGAGTAGGACCTCAGTAGTATGCAGTGCTCTCACTCTTTCTTTTTTCTTTACTCCCCTCAGAGCTGAGTCGGCAGTCCCATATGTTTCTCTCTGTGCCCTCAGTGGTTTTCTCGTTCTGTGGCTCCGTCGTTCTTTTACACTCACCGCCTCTCATGTCCTCTTTCGCCCCCTCTTTTCCTAAACTTTTCCCCCAGTAATCCTGTATTTCTTAACTCTCCTCTCCCCTTCTACATCTTTTCTTTATTCTTTGTCTACATACGGTTCATCATCCCTTTCTCGCAGTCAACACATTCCATCACAACATCTATTTCAGACACAAACACACACACACACACACACACACCCACACACACACAGGGCCATGTTTTCACAGCACAGTGTAAACTCAGAAGAGATACTTATCGACAACATATATGGCCTACAGATATAGTGAGTTAATTTAGCCATAGTGTGAAGAAAAGGACTAAATCATATTAGCTTGCATGAAGTTCAAATATAAGAAAAAATAGTGGAACACACACCCAGCCTTGTGTGTGACCATTTGTATGTCTGTGGGTGTGCACTGTACATTGGTCGTACATTGTATGCACCAAGTATGTTTGCATGTGTGTGTGTGTGTGTGTGTGTGTGTGTGTGTGTGTGAGAGAGAGAAAGAGAGAGAGTGTGTTGAACGTGGCAGCAGCCGCCTGGGGTGTTTGTGCTGTTCTCAGCAGTCTGTCCAGTCTCCAGGCTCTTTCTCGCTCGCTCGCCCCCCTTCTCCTTGCTGTATGTCCTCTCTCATCTTGCCTGCTCCCCCCTGCTGCCTGTCCCCGTATGTCAGTGTCCTCGCAGGCTGTCATTGCAGACGTCTGCCCTCTTCTCTCCTCCATCCCTGCGACCTCCCTTAGCCCGAGCCGTCTGCCCACAAGTTACCAACCCGCAAACGTTTCGTCTTCGGTGGCCTTGTGTGCAGAGACACAACATATAGGGCATTGTGTCAGTCTTGTATGATCTCTGCCGACATCCAGGCTAGCCCTGCCCTGCTCCCTGTCTCTTCAGAGACGTCTGAAAGTAGGCCTTTAATTAGCCCCATCAACGCATATACGCACAGAGACAAATTCTCTCGTGCGTGCACTCGCTCGCTCTTCCCGCTCCCTCACACCACTAACTGTGTCACAGATCATCATCTGTGCTCCCGTCAAAGAAGCTGCACTACAGAGCCACAAAGAAAGTGTGAGGAGGCTGGTTTTGACTGAGATGCAACAATGAATGGCTATGCATAAAAAAAAAAGTCCAAATCAATAAATGGAAATGAGGCATTCCTGGATTTGGATTCTAGAGGATTTTTTTATTGTGCAGTTTTGTATAAGACAGCATGTTTTATGTCACATTCGCTAGTTCACAAATCAGAATGCTTGTCTTGGTAGGGGGCAAGGTCCTTAGATGTCTATTACAGAGACCATGTTTATGATGTCCCTTTGTACAATTTATATTAGGCATTAAACCCCCTTTTTTCAGTCAGCAAAAAAAATTTACAAGCATGGAATCCAAACGGAAAGCGTAGGTACGATAGACCCGAAGTGCATGTTTTGTCAGTCAAGTAAACAGAGCATGATCATTTCAGCCAACTGGCCCCCATTTGTGTTTCCTGTGGCAAGTGTTTCAATTTTTTTTTCAATGACTTGGAGCAGATTGAAAAAAAAAAAACGGTAATTGTATTACTTTACATTAGGGTGGCCAGACGTTCTCTTTTCCCCCGGACATGTCCTCTTTTTGAGACCTGGAAATTGGGTGGTAGGGTGGTAGTAGCCTAGTGGGTAACACACTCGCCTATGAACCAGAAGACTTAATCCCACTTACTACCATTGTGTCCCTGAGCAAGACACTTAACCCTAAGTTGCTCCTGGGGGGGGACTGTCCCCTGTAACTACTGATTGTAAGTCGCTCTGGATAAGGGCGTCTGATAAATGCTGTCAATGTAACTGTAAATTGCGTCCAGCTAGATTATTCGAATTGTTGGGGTTTTCAGCTACCTGAACATTTGTCACGCTAGTTGATCGTTCTAAACCCCCCCTCCCCCCCCAGTCGCGAATACCCGTCCCCAACACCCCCCACACCCAGTTCAGTGTCACTAACCACCCCCTCTCCTTTTTGCTCGCAAGTTTAAATCTGCTCACCCAAGATTCCCACAAAACAACCTTTTAAAAACTATTATATAACTATTTATACCTTGACGCGACATCATTTAACACGCATTATGTCCAGTATACCACTGGGAAGATACAGCTCCATGTATTTTCCGATAAAAACTTAACAACTACAAATGTTGTAACAATCATTGAACAAGGAATGGCAACTGCACAATATTGTGATCCTCACTTTTCTGGGGACTCTCCTGGTAATATCTGGTGGAGTCAACGTTGCGGTTATTAAGCCCCAGAGGCCTGGCTCGTCTAATCCTATCTCGTCAGTTTTAATGAGGATTTTTCTGCATCCGTAATCCAGCCCTGCATGGATCAGATGCCGGAGCAACGTCAACATCTCTGCAGTGTTCATGTGCGTGTATGTGTGTCTCAGTTGTGAATTTACATAGTAAGCTGTGTGTGTGCGGACATGTTTTCAGAAACTCAGTAGTGTCTCACACACACACACACACACACACAGTAGAGTGTGTGGGTGAGAATCCCTCAGGCACTCCTCGCTGCTTCTGCGGTTTGTCATATATCCTGCACATTTTGACCTTACAGCACACACACACAAACAGACTCACAATTCACATGCTTCACTTTTAATACTCATCTCAGTCCTCCTCAATCTCCTCTCTCCCCACCTCTCTGCTCTTGTTTCTTGTTCTCTCTCTGAGTGTGCATGCCTGGCTGTGCTGCTCTTGGTAGTCTTGTGTCTCATCATGTTTATTCGGTTTTGTCTCCTCACTCTTCACCTCAATTTTTTCCATCTTCTTCCCCAATACAAACCAACACATGCCCTAATCTTGTCTCTCTGGTTCATGCATTGCTGTCCGTTTCATCCATTTGATCATGCTGTATTTGTATGGTTTTATTTTTTTTCTGTCCACTTGCTCTGGTTTCACCCACCACCCCCCATCTTCACTTCTCTCTGCCTCACCTCATTTCACCCCCCCCACCCCCCACCCCTTTCTGTTTTGTCTCCACAGTCACTGTATCCATCAGATTCTAGACAGTGTCAATCACATTCACCAACATGACATAGTGCACAGGGACCTGAAGGTCAGTATGTAGTGCAGCTGCACCCCTGCCTGCCACTGGCCACTGCTTGCGTTCCTGTATGTCTGTCTGTCTGACTTGTCTGTCTGTAGACTGGCCTGTCTGTTGGATTTTGTCTCCCTTGACCGTCTGTTGGCCTGTTTTGTCTGTGGCACCACAAGCTTCTGCTGCACTTACTGTAACCCTCACCCATGTCCCCTACCCACACCCCCATGCCCCACCCCTTTTAATGCACAGCCTCTCAGACCAGTGACCTCTCTCCTTCAGACAATGAAGGTGCTTTTTCACTGTGGGATGCAGTAATACCACAACTATAAATCAGATACAATAACTGTCAGTCATGTCTACATGCTCCTAAATATGTTAAAATCGACACACTAACAAAAGGGGATGGGTGGATAGTTAGTTCCACAACCAAGATACAGATAAGACATGAAGTGATGCATCACTGACATACTATGAATTAAGCTTAGTCCTAGATTAAAAACATTTTTGAATAGAGAACTTCACTGAATTTAGGACTGGGCATATTCCAATACACACACAAAAAAGACTGTTTTAGTGCTTCTTCCTCACCGCGAGAACACAACCCTGCATGTATACAGATGAAAGTTATTGTGGTGAATTGGTTTCAGTGTGACTTTTCGTGTCCTAAATTGCACTTTGAACAAAAGAAAGCAAGGGAAGCGTCAAAATGACAAACTTTCCTAAGCCTTGAACATCCATTACAATAGAGGTATTTTATTGGTGAAATTTGTTTTATACTCTTTGAGTATTAAAGGGCCGACTCCTGGACTAGTCTGACAAACTACACGCTGCTATCCTTCATGCAAAGTGCCATAAATTCTTTACAAACTGTTTTCATCAATGCCTTCACTAAGTGGACTAATCAGGTGACTCTGTGGGCTGCCATCTGCCCAAATCCATCTATCCTAAATGACATTTGAAATAAATCCTGGGATTTATTACCTAAAAAGGTTTTGTCAAGGGTACATATTGACCAGGGTGGGGAAAAAAAATCCCTGACAGCTGGCAGAGCAGTGGTGGTGACTGCACACACACACACATGTTAGTTACACACACATAGTTTTAAGACAACTGACACGCTTCTGCATGTGTCATATGTGCTTAGATTAATGGGACCTTGCATAATTAGCCCCAGTAAAAAAACACACACACACACGCACACACACATTTTCATTGAGGGAGTCAGATGAGCTCTGGATTTGACCTGCTCAGTATTTATTCATCAGGAGACCTTTAGAAACCAGACACAGGATTCAAATTTATAACCCTGAACTTTACTGCCATGCCAGCCAGAGCAACTGTATATCAGTCCTCTCTGCTGGACACTTGCTTTCTCTCTCTTTTTCTCTTTGTGTCATTAGTTCACACTTTGTCCCTGTCCAAACGTTACTTTATATATATCCACCATGGTCAGAAAAAGCCCACATTAGATAACCGGGGAACTTACAAACTTACCACTTGTTGTATGGTGTTTTACATACAGTGGCATGCTTCATCTTATGTTTACTTAATATTCACACTAACAGAAATATCAAGCAACTTTTGCATGTCACTGTGATGAAGAGAACCATTATCTTTTTCTTCCTTTCTACTTGAGCTTTGGAGTTTGACGTCTGGAGTCTTTATCGCTTTAGTGCTGAAGAGCCCTGCCCCTTTACTCGTCTCACTTTTCCCCAAATGCGCCCCTCCCCCTTCCCCTGCTGCACAGCCCCATGGGAGCTTGAGTGCACACAGACAACCCAGCCCAGCCCAATGTAGCTGTCCTGCATGCCACTGTGCAGTGTCACAGCGAACGCGACACACACCTGCCACAAGTGCATGTGGTCCCTCGTCACCGTGGGACGGCACACGTGACAATGTACATGGTGTGTCCAGCAACACATGTACATCACCTCTGTCTTTCTATACCGTACATCTGTCCGTGTCTTTACATCACCCTTATATATCTATCAAGTGCTGAATATTTACACTCACACACAGATTTTTATATATATATATATATACACACACACACACACACACACACACACACACACACACACATATATATATATATATATATAAAAATATCTGTGTGTGAGTGTAAATATTCAGCACTTGATATATATTTGATATATATATATATCTCAAACCTCTCTGTGCGGAGTGAAATGTTTGTTTCATGCTTCTAGTCTGAATTTCAAAATTTGTCAGAAAAGATGCAAACATATATTGAAGGTTCCTAATAATTAGATATATTTATTTTAAATTATTTGTGATAACCTCATAGTATCTCCTTCCCCATTTCAATTATTGACAACACTTTTAGTTTTTTTTTGTCTTAAGTGGAATATGAATCTGATGCTTTGCTTTTGTTAGAACATTAAGAGACCTGAGTGAGAGAGTTATAGTTCCCAGCAGCCCTCTCTTGGGACACAGGCCTGCCTACCAATCAGCATGGCTGACTTCACAGCAGTGATCTGATTGGTTTGTGACATCAATGTAATCACAGAAATGAGACTATGGGATATGTGTATGGTGATATGACATTGTGGTGGATGGTCACATAGTCTCTGCTGTGAGCTGCACCAGTTCAAGGGCGGCCCAGACGCCTGCGTCCCAGAGAGAGTTGCACCCACAGCCCTTCCCATTGACCCCTTTTCCAGTCCCGCTTCCAACCCCTTGACCCCCTCCTTCCCCCAAAACATCCTCCAGACCCCAATTCCAAACCTTGGCCTGTGCACGGGATTGAAAGCGCTGCTCAGACTAACATGCGCCCCCTGGTGTTTGCATGCAGTCATTGCATCCAGCAGATCCTGGAGGCGGTGCTTCACTGCCATCAAATGGGCGTGGTGCACCGTGACCTGAAGGTGAGTGACATATTCTGGCTTGCTGCCCTTTGAACTTCTTGTATGTGTGTGTGTTAATATTTGTCTGTGTTAATTTACCAGATCTATGATGGCAATAACTTCACTTACCTCTTCTCTCAGAGAATGTTTGAGGGCTTTAGACCCGACTGCACTGCCGCTCCACTTGTTTATCTCTGATACATCAGGTCATATTTGCAAGAGCTAATGTGCTAGAGCACCCCAAGTGCTCCGTGTTAAGTGTTTCATTTATTTGTGGTGTTTTTGTTTGTTTTGTGTTCTTGCTCAAAGTGTTGGTAGATCAGAATACAGCGACATGCAAAAGTTTAAGCAACATAGCTAAATCTAAGTTACTGTCAATATGGTAAGTGACCAAAAGATGCAAATTTGAAATGCAGAATTTTATAGCTTGGATAGCGGGATGTTCTTAGAACTGTTCTTCTGCTGATTCTACCAGGAATGTTTGCTCTGGTGATGCAACATTGTAAAACAGTGCTCTACCACTCCATAGTCCAACGTGCAGTTCTTGGAGACCTCCACATCTCAAGTGGACCTTCATTGGCTATTTCTTAATAACATTATGACCTGAGGAAATGGCTACCTGCTGTCTTCTTGTAGCCCTCTCCTGCTTTGCGAACATCAATATTTAGATTTTTCAGAATGCTAGGTAGTAGTTTAGATCTCACGGTTATTGATTTCAGGAGGAATCTGCATCACTTGGCCTATCCTAATGAGGATTGTTCAAACTAATTCCTGTTTGGAACCTTGGTAAAAAAACCAGACCAATGGCTTGGAATGCTCCAAATCTTGCACAAAATGTTGAAATCCATAACGTTATTCCATTTGGTGATCAGTTTAGCTTTTGCTCGCTCAGAGTAACAGAGAGTTCCCAGATCTGTTCCGGATTTTAACAGTAGTAACATTACTTTACACTGTGACATATGCTGCTAGTTCTCGTGTGGCTCAGTAGCTATGGGGAATTCTTTTTAGTGGGGTCTCTCTGGGTGTGTGTGTGTGTGTGAGTGAGTGAGTGAGTGAGTGAGTGATGGGCTGTCAGTAGAAGTGCTGTCCTTGTGACAAATCCCTTTCTGCTGGTGGCAGCGAGCCTTTGTTGCATGCTTTGTGCACTGTTTTGCATGGTCTTGTTTTGATGGTGGTGATTTCTTTGCATGTGTTTGGCATTATGTTGCAAATGCTGTTGCTGAATTCCAAACTATATACTACTTGAATCTAGCGAAAAGCAGCAGGATTTGTGAGGGGTCGTGGGTAGTGCTGAAAGTGAACGATTGTGGACGTGTGAGCTGGGTGAGTGGTAATAAGGGTGGTAGTGGCCTAGTGGGTTTAGACACTCGACTATGAACCAGAAGACCCAGGTTCAAATCCCACTTATTACCATTGTGTCCCTGAGCAAGACACTTAACCCTAAATTGCTCCAGGGGGGGGACTGTCCCTGTAACTACTGATTGTAAGTCCCTCTGGATAAGGGCGTCTGATAAATGCTGTAAATGTAAATGTAAATGAGTGCTGCTGAGAGGGTCGACTCCGGCCATGCTGGGGGCTGCACGGGTCTGCTTTAATTGGACTGGCCTTTAGACCAGGGGGCTGCGCTCATCCTGATCCTTCACAGCGGGAATGTGAGTGGAGACTCGCCAGGAATGTCTCCAGTCCTCCCTAGATCATTCTCTCCTCTTTCTGCTCCCTCCGTTCCTCCCTCATTCTGAAAGGAGGCCAAAAAAAACAGGAACTGTTCCATCTCCCGCCCACCACTGTTCCTTCTTCTCTCTGTGTCCCCACTTCCCTCACTGCAGGGAAATCAGCCTCTCCCTTTCGGAACACACCAGCCCGTGTCTGGCTGTGTGTGTGGAGTGTGGCCGTACGTGTAATTTGGGCATGTATGAGGTGTTGCATGCCACTGCCTGTGTGCAGAGGCAAGAGGTTAGGTGCCAAAAATCTTTATGGCAGTATACTATGATTCTATCTTTTTTTGTGTTTTTTTTTTTTTTTTGTGGTTGTAATAACACCACATTGCATATGTACGTAAAGAGTTGCACAGAAAATTTTTGGTTACTACATGTAAAACATGCCGTACTAATTGTGTTTTCTGTTTTTTAATTTAATTCTTAATCATGCATTTAAAATAACATTAATTCTACATTAATAATAACATCATTATTATTAAATAATATGAATTCCTCCTTGCCCATTGCAGAACTAAAGCAGCACACCTCCAGTGTTTACAGGATTTGGTTGAAATTCTTGCACTGCATGTCCCTGGAGGGACTGATAAAAAATGCGTTGTGGACAGAACAGTAATAACTCTGATCAATACCAGTCAGCCAATCATTTAATAATCGCATAATGGGGCTGCCCTGTACTGCGTAATGTAATATAATCTTGGGATGAGGCTCGCGATGCATTAGAATTCCACCCACCCCTGTGCAGTAGGATGGGATTAGCACAGGCTGATCGTCAATGCTGAGCTGTCTAACCTATCTTCTCGCTCTCACAGCTGGGTGTGATAGCCACACACACACACACACACACACGCATGCACATGAGATATCTATTTTCATACAAACTTCACAAAGTGTGTGCAGGCTGCAGTCAGACACACGGATCAATGCAGAACCTGTTATTTACCAAAACATTTGTATTTACCAGTGTCAGATACCCCCGTGCACATGCTAATGCTTGCTCAAACACACACACACACATGCACGCGGATTCCATGTGCTGAAGCCCATCGAGGGCTCTCCTGTGTCGGGCGGGAGAGTCAGATGGAATGAGAGGAAGGGGAGAGGGAAAGAAAGAAGTGATGCTGCAGTGACAGAGAGCCCCCGCATTGCAGCAAGGCAAACAGAAAAAAAAAATCCTGGGTGTGTGTGTGTTTAATGTTGAGGAATCAGATCTGTAACTTGGCCTCTGAATCCAGGTCTGGTGTGAATGCAGATGACAAGATGCTCAGGTCTTTGGAGGACATTACCTTCGATCACTGACAGGGAGTAATGAGGCTGTGCAGCCTAGGCCAGTTAGACACATACACTTCATACAGTGTACACTCTGAGTATATACAGTTTATAATATACATAGTACCTAAAGTGTATTAGAGTGTCTGTGTGTGATTTCATAACTGCTTTTTTGTGTGGGTCTGCTCGCATGGAGTGTCTGTATCACTTTAGTGTGTTGACGTGTGTGTGTGTGTTGACACGTGTATGAACCTGTAGTGATCCAAGCTCCTTTGTTCTCTCAGCCGGAGAACCTGCTCCTGGCCAGCAAGTGTAAGAATGCTGCAGTGAAGCTGGCCGATTTTGGGCTGGCTATTGAGGTGCAGGGAGACCAGCAGGCCTGGTTTGGTACGTTCCTAATGCAAACACACCCACACACTCACCTGGATGCACGGTCACACAGAACCCTCTCTGAAGGAAGAGAGTGCTTGGAGCTCTAATGCATGTGTGTGTGTGTGTGTGTGTGTGATGACAGGATTTGCTGGGACACCAGGCTACCTGTCTCCTGAGGTGTTGAGGAAGGAGGCGTATGGCAAACCTGTCGACATCTGGGCTTGTGGTGAGCATCTGGGAGGACGCATACTGTGCAAAAGTTTCAGGCAGTGATGGAATTGTTCAGGAAGACACCAATAAATCGTTTAGATAAAGAAATATTTGATCAATATCTGACAGGATTTTGTAACGTTAATAAAATTGCTTGCAACTTTAAAATAGGGGTTTTATTTTCACTGGTGGAAATAGATCTGTACATCACGGATATATACAATACAAAACACAGACACACACATACATATGGACCTACTGAGAAGTTACTACTCTACCTCAGAAAATTGTTTAGGGTGAATGTGGTATTTCATTGCTCTGACTTGTATGTTGGGTCTCAGGTGTGATTCTCTATATCCTGCTGGTGGGCTACCCTCCTTTCTGGGATGAGGACCAGCACAAACTGTACCAGCAGATTAAAGCTGGGGCGTACGACGTGAGAGCCTCTGCCTTATACTCTACACTCTGTCTGTCTTTTGTGCCACTTTTAGTTTAAGGTTAAGCAACTAAATCACTTAATTATATTTTAAAGGTAAAGAAAGTTAATGTCCTTCTGTCTACTAAAATCTCTTTTTTTTTGTGAAAAATCAGAGCATAGAATTAAAATAATTCAAACTTTGAGTCCGTTTTTCCTTAATTTTGGGATGTTTGTGATTTTTCTGTATGTTTAGTTTCCATCACCTGAGTGGGACACGGTCACCCCTGAGGCCAAGAACCTAATCAACCAGATGCTAACCATCAACCCGGCAAAGAGGATCACTGCACAGGAGGCCCTGAAGCACCCATGGGTCTGCGTGAGTATCTGCACCCTCAGAGCAGGTCCCTCCTGTTCTCTTGTGCTTTTTTTGTGTTTCAGTTCATATAAATGATACCATATAGTCGATGCATACACATCATGACAAACATGCAGAAGAGCATTAGCACATCAGGCTGTTAAAGCTGGGGCAGTGGTGGGCTAGCGGTTAAGGAAGCGGCCCTGTAATCAGAAGGTTGCCGGTTCGAATCCCGATCCGCCAAGGTGCCACTGAGGTGCCACTGAGCAAAGCACCGTCCCCACACACTGCTCCCCGGGTGCCTGTCATGGCTGCCCACTGCTCACTCAGGGTGATGGGTTAAATGCAGAGGGCAAATTTCACTGTGTGCACCGTGTGCTGTGCTGCTGTGTATCACATGTGACAATCACTTCACTTTAAATAAAGAAAATTCATCCTTCTCACAGCAACGGTCCACTGTGGCCTCTATGATGCACAGACAGGAGACGGTGGAGTGCCTGAAGAAGTTTAACGCCAGGAGGAAACTAAAGGTGGGTCCAGCACCGGTCGTGCTGCATATTGTTCAAAACTCACCAAATACCACAAAGGCTGAGAACCAGAAGTAACATTTTTGGTCAAATGGAGATGATATGCTTTCAATTGTCAAAGTATGCATTTACACAAATACTTCAGTCTTAACCATCCTTGATTCTTGTCTGTATATGAAATGATATGGTCAACTTGAACTGCAGCATAATGGATGTATTAGTTAAAACTGAAATCACTGCTCTGGCAATGGAAATGTGTCACTTTGGTTTTTAATTTTTTTAAACTTAAAACTGAATGGCAACTGATAATTTTCTAAATATTCTTTAATTCTGAACCTCACTCTTCCTCTCCCACAGGGGGCCATTCTCACTACCATGCTGGTGTCCAGGAACTTTTCTGGTAAGAGAAATATCACATTTCAGAAATGTCTCACATCTGCTGTCTGACACATCAAAATTTTTAGGTATTAGATGGCCAAAAAGTTATTAATTTTTGAAATAATAAATAATTGTTAAAAACGATTAGATGTCACCACCCTGGATTGTTTGCTCATGTGGGGATCTGATGTGCACCTTTTTTCATTTGTATGTAGCGCATGCTCTTTATCTCTGCTTCTCGGTGTGTTTGTCTTTCTGCGCGGAGGCGGAGATGATGCTGCCCGAGTGAAGATAAATGATGAATGAGCTTTTGCAGGCACACTATGTCCCATATGTTCATGGGGCCACTGGTGGGAACCTCCACTACTGTGCCTGAATGAGTGAACAAATAAAAGGTCATCTGCTGCAACGAAGGTCATCTCTTAAAAGTTCCAGCCTGTTTGGGTCATTTCTTGACACCAATGAGAAGGGCGTTTTATCTGAATATCTGATCATGATTGGTTTTCTATTTTACTATTGGAATCTATAGCTTAGAAAAATGTGGGATTTAAAGATTTAAATAATAAAAGGCTGGAGAGATTAATGTTGTTATGTTTCTGTTCATGTTTTATAGTTATAGTAATTTAGTTTATAGTATAGTAATTTATAGTTATTTATAATATCGTTATTGCTCTTCTTCGCACGCTAATGATTGGTTCTTTCTCCACCCCTTCTCTTTTTTGTATCTCTCTTCCTCCCCTTTTTCTCTGGCTCGTTGATCATTTTGTTGGTGGACACTAACAGTGGGCCGACAGACCACAGCTCCAGCTGCTGTCACTGCTGCCGCTGCTGCCGTTGCCGCGGCAGCAGGCACAACCGCAGGGTTGGTGGAACAAGGTAGCCCCCCGGCAACTGCTTTATTGCCGGATCTTCTCTGTCCCTTCACCCCATTACTTCTAGACACATCCCTGCTTTTAGCATGGGCCTCTAAAGCATGACCCATCCCTCATCCACAAGTACCCCATCATTTTATTTCAGCCACAAGAAACGCGAATGGCCACATCAGCTGCATCGCTGTATGTGATTGTGCACTTTCCCATCATTGCTCAATTCATCCTAATTGGCCTCCCTCATTTTTATTTTTCACCCTAATTAGCACAGCGACTACATGGAGCATGCACGACTGCACCCTCCCTCTGTAACTTCACTTCACTTTTTCCTCTCACTTCTATCCTGTTCCTCATCAGCGTCAGTCTTGCATTTATCTGTTTGTCATCACTCCTGTACTTTTCCTTTCATTTTCCCCTACACATCATCCAATTTTACCCTTTTTTCCCCTCCATTTCCTCCATTTTCCCTCCCTCTCTCCCTCCCTCTGTCCCTCTCCTGTCTCTGTCTGCTTCTCTTGAGTAAGGCACTTACTCAGTGTTCCCCCCTTTCACTTTAAGGATGGAACAGCCTGCCCTGTGCTCTGAATGCTGCATGGGACACCGTGGACTAGTGCATGCTGCTCTAACAGGGGGAGCTGCTGGAGACAGATGCATGATGCATTACCAATGATGCAAGGCGAGGGGGTTTGTTGGGGAGTCAATGAGGAGCCCCTCTGTTGACATGTTTTGGGTCATGTGTGTCACGTCCGCGAGGTGACGGGGGAATGAAGCGCAGAGACGGGACATACTGGGAAACAATGGTTTATTAAACATAAATAAAACGGCACGAGGGCCAAAAACAGGGGAAACTAAATGGGAAAAACATAAACTAACCCACAGGGGTGTGGTGATTGCCAGAACTGAAAACAGCTGTACACACAAGTCGTACGGTCCACATAAAATGTTGCAGCCCCGAATTGCTGCTCAGAAGTTCCTTATAACCTCCCTGCTGTCATGCAGATTGGTGCCAGGTGCGTCTCCAGCTGCAGCCAATCGTGACAATGTGACCCAGACTATATCAGACTTGCCAGGGCACATTTCCTTGTGAAAGAAATAGTTTTATATATCCAATCTTATCAGTCATTTAATTTTCCCTTGATTCTTTCAGTGCCACCGCCTGGTGCAAGCATTGGGCCAGATAACTCCATTATCGTCAGACGAGATATGCATATCTGAAGTTGGTGGCTGGCTGGGGGTGGCAGTGGCTGGAGAAGGCTGTGCCCCCTTTTCACTGTGCTGCCGAGCAGTAGGCTTTGCTTTATATATGAGCCAGCTGCCTTTTCCGAGCATGCTGATCAAATATTCATAATCTTAAAGAGTGTTCTTTCTCTCCCAATCTCACTGCCTCTCTTTCTACTGCTGCTCTGAAGACCAGCCACACAAACCCCCAAGCCTTGCTCAATTTTAATGATGATTCCTTGCAGGGATTAAGAAAAAAAAAAAAGCTTTGACCTTTGACCTCATAATGTCTTCCTTTCCTTTCCTTGTGCTTCTGTAATTTTGGCAAGGTAAGGGTTTGAGTTTGTGCTCAAGTACTTCTCTGTGGTTCCTAACTATTCCTTATGTGACATTTGTAGCAGAGGCCCTGGATGAGCTTTTTGAAAATTCACAATGACCTTAGCGTTGTCTCTTTCCACTGAGGTCGCAAAGGAAGGGGAAAATATTTAACCATACTGACATGTTTTTAATACACTTAACATTTTATGTTAAAGCTTCAATTTGCTTCAGTATTTATATATGATGCACTATTTTTCTGATGGGGAATATTTAATAAAATAAATATTTTATTATGCACAGTAAAAATAATTTTCATAGAAATTAAACTTTTTTTAATGGCAGACCCTTGAGCATTCCCGGCCCTCAGTATGCCTCTTAATGGATGTTAAGGAATGTGGTGCACTCAAAGAACTTGAAATATGAAATATTAACAGCTGTCTGGATGATAAAGTTTAATATTAAGTTTAATATTAATAATCCTTAGTTTACTCAGTGAGCTTTTTATGTAGCTACATAGGGTGGTGGTGTCGCTTTTGTATAATGTTTAGTATTTAAAAATGTGTGTTATACATGCTTGAGGCTGTAATAGGAGTCACTTTAGGCCATTTTCTGCATTGACAAGCTTGTGTAGTTTAATTGTGAGGCAGTTAGTGCTGCTTTTAATGCTGGGTTTCTCAGGGTGTTATGGGTAATTGCATTTATGTCTGCTGTGTGAGGAAAGCCGCCTTGTTCTCTCAGTGTTCACCGTCCAGTGCTGCATCAGTAGCTCCGGTCTAAAGAGAGCTTCTTGCCAGCTCGTTTTATTGTGTCTTTTTTTTTACCACTTGTTTCATCCACAGGTTGCTTTATAGGTAATCCCGTTCTGCCTCGCCCATCCCTCTCTGACTGCGCGTCCCACTGAAACTCCGCTTTCTCTTTTCTCTCTTAAAGCAGCCAAGAGTTTGCTGAATAAGAAGGCCGACGTCAAGGTATGGGCTACTCCTGACTTTTGTTCCTTCGGACTCCCTCCTTCTCCCTGTTCTGTTTCCCAATCACTGCTCTCTCAGCCAGTGCTTCTGCTGCTGTTTTGTCTGCCGACATGCGTGTGTGTGTGTTTGTGTGTGTGTGAACATTTAGGAGACTTTGTCACTGTTGCTCAAATGGCTTTGGCTACCTTGTGTTTATGTTTAAGTATTATGGAGGAAGTGATATTAGTTCTTTGTTTTAGGAAATTTGAAACCCATCAGGAGGATGTAATCCGGTCTTCATTTATGTCCCTTACTTACTGCCGAAGCTTCACTTAATTTTTAATCTGGCCTAATTTACTTTTTTTTTTTTGCATTCCACAACATGGTTCTAAAATAGACTCCATTGCACTCTAAAACACGTAAAAGATTTAACAGTGGCCCAGTCACAAGCCACCTTTCCTCACGTCGCACCCTGTCTCTGGTGAAGGGTGGACAGAACAGATCATCTTACCCAAACGAGCTCCATCCGGCCAGAAGGAGGGTGCCCCCCTTCCCCACCCCTGCAGTTTGCCGTTTATTTCTGTCTGTCTGTGTAAGCGTGAACAGAATGAGAACAAAAGATATATAACAGAATATGGCTTACACAAGCATGGAAGCTGCTGGCTTGAGATCAGTACCTGTTTTTAAGTGGGTTTGAGGGCATTACATGCGGAATTGGTGCAAATTACATGCACACCGTCGTTCCATAATGCACCACAGAGTTGCATACTGATTTGCATGAATGTATATATGAGCTTGCATATGCAGATCGCTTATAGCAGGGGATTAAGGTGCTGACCTGGGATCTGTACTGCTTCTTTATTGTCATCTCTCCACATTCATGAGAGACAGGGACTGCATTGCGTGCAGCCGCCTGACAGATGCAGTCAAATTATACATGACAGTTTTATTTGACTTTTTTTCTTTTTACACAGTGCCCCTCACTATACAAATCTCCTGGCGCTCAGCATAGGGAGTGTGTGGGTTCTAATGGTGTGTGTGTGTGTGTGTGTTTTTCCAATTCCTTTTCCCCCTCCCCTTTCATGCCACCTGTCTCCTTTTATTGCACTTTGTCACTCACACATTCATACACACACACACCACATACAGATTCACTTACTGTTTAAACCTTCATAGATTACAGAGTGCTTCTCATATTTAATTCTCTTGCCTCTTAATGCAGTACTCTTGTGTGTCTATAAAAGTGTGTTTGTGTGCAATATATGTGTGCATTTTTGCTTTAGTCCCCCATGTATAAATGTGTGTGTGTGTATATGTGTGTGTGTGAGAGAGAGAATCTGGTTCCAGGAATAGCCTTGAGTCTGAGTCAGAGTGAAAGTCCACCGCAGCTGACACCCCGTGTGACACTCTGCTGAAGGCTCCAGCCTCACACTGGTTACTACACCATGACCTAATCAGCCCCAGACCGTTGAGCTCGTCCAGTAGGGGCTTTTAATAGGAAGGCATGACATGGGAATGTTCTATTAATGCCATTCATAGAATGCCTTTTTCTCACTGGCTTATCTGAGTCCTGCCTTCACACCATTAAGCCAGGTCTGACAACACGGGGAACATCTAGTCCAAAGACTGCAGTACATGTTTTAAGAACCTGGATCGCACTGAAAAAGTTCTACTATTATAAGCTGAGTAGCGAGAGAGTGGCATGTATTTATTGAAACTCTTCATAGCTCTCTGACCTCAAACCTCCATTAATGTTGGTTTCCTCTGAGGGGCGGAAACTAAAAAAGTCTGATTAACACACAAATTGGAACGGCTTCCAATTAGTGGTTTCCTATTTGATGTAATAATATCTTAAATAGCTTTTAAATAACAGACATTGAATTTTGAAAATATTTTTTTTTTTTTGAGCTGTGGATAAAAATAGTTTTTAGGATGCATTATGATAGCAAATGTTATGAGAATGAAATTCATCATCTTTTAATAAATAGATCTGTGGAATATGAGTAGTGTTATGTCTAATTAATCAATTAAAAAAAAAGATTAATTGTGACTGATTACTTTGTGAACAGATGCAGGAACATCAGTAAATGTTCCCTGAATGTATGATGATGTACCAGCTTTTTGCAAAACGTGCAGATTACATGCGCACAGCGGTTATACATACTGATGTTCATGAACGTGGTATATGCAGCCTTATCCAACTCGCTCATTGAAGCTTCCGCACCAGATCTTAGTAGAAGTCATGATTTTTAGCTGATGCTGACAGTTTAACACATCCTAACACATGTTCAGACCTTTAGTAAATCCTGTGCCTTAATCTCCTCCACTGAAGGCCATTGGTGGACTCCTTGCCTTGCCCTCTGGGTCTGGATGCTTTCTTCCCCTTTTGAGGGGTCGGGATTTGCTAAAGCCTGTGTTGAGTGTGTTTGTACTCCAACATGGCGATTACCTCACCTGTCCTTCCCTCTCCCCATCTCTCTCTCTTCATTTTCTCCATTGCCTGGAGAAGAAACGGAAGTCCAGCTCCACTGTTCAGTACATGGTGAGCCCAGCGTTTCCAGCCCCAACCTACTCTTCCCCTCCAGCTACTGCTTTCTCTCTTACCAGCTCCTCTCCAACTATACGGCTTCCTTCCTTCTTTTCCTCCTGCATCCAGTCCTTAGATGGCTTCCACTTGCTTTCTTTTAATCCGATCCTTACGCTTGGTCTTCTTGTCTTCTTTCTTCCTGGAAGAATAGTGGTCATTACTGGCGCCCATAAACAGTTCAAGAGATAACACCATTTGATTAAGCAAGGTGTTAAAGCTTTTATTTTTACCTGTGTTAAATTATCTAGTTACAGCTAGCTTTTCTTGATCTTACCTTTTACAAGTAATGAAGTGATTGCAGCTGTAGGAGTTACTCTGTACAACTAGGTTTTACTCAGTTTATAGAAATATCGCCAGAATCATCCTCGCTGTAACATGTCTATTGTGCTCACGATATTGTGCACCATGATTGGGAAATGCACTGTTATAAAGGCCATATTGTTCTTCTTGGATCTGAGAACCCACTGGTGTTTGAGTGACCCTGTCCATGTCCTTTCTTGATTATTAGTTGAATAGACAAAGTTCTCAGTCACATTGATATTGCTGCTCATCTCTCCCTGATGCCTCACAACAATAACCTTAGGCACCCTTAGGCTCCGGATGGCCTTCAGGCTCTCACTGCTTAATGAGAGGGTAGTTTGCCTAAGTCAGCCAACCAGTATCTGTCCTCACACCTCAAAATGCTGTAAAAAAAAATATATATGTATGTGTGTGTTTGTGTGTGTGTGCGTGTGTATACAGAGAGTGCAGAATTATTAGGCAAATGAGTATATCTTCATGCATGTTGTCTTATTCCAAGCTGTATAGGCTCGAAAGCCTACTACCAATTAAGCATATTAGGTGATGTGCATCTCTGTAATGAGAAGGGGTGTGGTCTAATGACATCAACACCCTATATCAGGTGTGCATAATTATTAGGCAACTTCCTTTCCTTTGGCAAAATGGGTCAAAATAAGGACTTGACAGGCTCAGAAAAGTCTTGCAAATTGCAAAGCTTCTGAAGCGTGATCACCGAACAATCAAGCATTTCATTCAAAATAGTCAACAGGGTCGCAAGAAGCGTGTGGAAAAACCAAGGTGCAAAATAACTGCTCATGAACTGAGAAAAGTCAAGCGTGCAGCTGCCAAGATGTCACTTGCCACCAGTTTGGCCATATTTCAGAGCTGCAACATCACTGGAGTGCCCAAAAGCACAAGGTGTGCAATACTCAGAGACATAGCCAAGGTAAGAAAGGCTGAAAGACGACCACCACTGAACAAGACACACAAGCTGAAACGTCAAGACTGGGCCAAGAAATATCTCAACACTGATTTTTCTAAGGTTTTATGAACTGATGAAATGAGTGAGTCTTGATGGGCCAGATGGATGGGCCTGTGGCTGGATTGCTAAAGGGCAGAGAGCTCCAGTCCAACTCAGACGCCAGCAAGGTGGAGGTGGAGTACTGGTTTGGGCTGGTATCATCAAAGATGAGCTTGTGGGGCCTTTTTGGGTTGAGGATGGAGTCAAGCTCAACTCCCAGTCCTACTGCCAGTTTCTGGAAGACACCTTCTTCCAGCAGTGGTACAGGAAGAAGTCTGCATCCTTCAAGAAAAACATGATTTTCATGCAGGACAATGCTCCATCACACGCGTCCAAGTACTCCACAACGTGGCTGGCAAAAAAGGGTATAAAAGAAGAAAAACTAAAGACATGGCCTCCTTGTTCACCTGATCTGAACCCCATTGAGAACCTGTGGTCCATCATCAAATGTGAGATTTACAAGGAGGGAAAACAGTACACCTCTCTGAACAGTGTCTGGGAGGCTGTGGTTGCTGCTGCACGCAATGTTGATGGTGAACAGATCAAAACACTGTCAGAATCCATGCAAAGAAAGGTGGCTATATTGGTCGCTGATTTGTTTTTGTTTTGTTTTTGAATGTCAGAAATGTATATTTGTGAATGTGGAGATGTTATATTGGTGTCACTGGCCGAGTTCGGGGACGCATTCGCAGGCATGCTTGGAGCGGGTGGAGTAGTCGTCGTACTGGGAGAGGAGGACCGGAGGCGCTTGGCCGGTGATAAGGCAGCCGGAGGTGAGCTGGAGCGGGAGTGTGGCCGTGGAAGCGCCGCAGCGCGGCGGGGAGGGAACTCTGGCTCCGTGGGGGGTAACGGGGAAGATCGTATTAGCAAAAGGGGGCAGGCAAACTCAAGGTCAATGGCGGGCGAAGGTCGTGGTCACACTGGAGAATCCGATTAGAGATCGGCGTCACAAGAGGGGCAGGCAAAGTTCTAGGTCGGGGACAGGCAAAGGTCGTGGTCATGGATATCAATCAGTCGGGCGTGGGAAAATAAGGCTGGCGTCTATGGAAGTAAATTCGTCAAAGAGCGGGCAGTGTCTCCTCAGTGTCATCTAGCTTTTATACTTGGTGCTGCCCGCTCTCACTTCCGTTTCAGGGTTGCCGTCTCCCCGGCTTGTCTGGCACTCTCTGGTGGGCTGGAGGTGTATTGGCCGTGACAATTGGTTTCACTGGTAAAGATAAATAATTGAAATGGGTATATATTTGTTTTTTGTTAAGTTGCCTAATAATTATGCACAGTAATAGTCACCTGCACACACAGATATTCCCCTAAAATAGCTAAAAATATAAAAACAAACTAAAAACTACTTCCAAAAACATTCAGCTTTGATATTAATGAGTTTTGGGTTCATTGAGAACATGGTTGTTGTTCAATAATAAAATTTATTCTTGCCTAATAATTCTGCACTCCCTGTATATTGTTGGAGTCAGAATTGTGTAATTTGTTGTGCGTGTGTATGTGCAATGTCATTGTGAAAATATAGTAGAGCTTTGATGTCATTACTAGAAGCTCTGATGTTGTATGTTTGTGTGTGTGTGTGTGTGTGTAGGTCACAATATGATAATATCAGAAAGCCTGATGTTCGTGCATTGCTAGAGTCTTTTGAATAATTGAATAATGTAGAGGTAGAAGTGTTAGACGTAGGAAACATAGGAGTGTGTGTGTGTGTGTGTGTCATCTGTCCATGCTTGTCTGCTTCCGCTTTCTAATTCATTCTGAGTTCTCCACTCATCTCTTCTGTCCTCTTTCTGCAATCGGCAACATTTCGCTATCTACTTCTGATTCACCTCTGCTCAACTAGTCCTGCCCTGCCGTCTGGGTTTTGGTGAAGGCCATCATCTGCTCTGCTGAGTGCCTGCCTGACCTTTCAGGTTGCAGGCAGCGTGGGTCACGTGCACTCTCCTTTCTGTGTCCTGTTCTGATAACACTCATCAGGAACCAACTGGTGAATTTAACTTGAATAATTGGCACAAAAGAGACATTTATGGAACTCAGTGCTAGTATAACAGTAGAATTCACTGCACACTGTGTCTCTGCTTGCTGTTGGTTTTTGCTGTGTTGATGGTAATATTATCCCTCTCCCTCACCGATTAACCCACTTTTTAACCCTTTTTGTCATGTTTCCCTGCACAGCCCCAGTCAAACAGCACGAAAAACAGCATAGTCACCAGTCCCAAAGGAAACCTCCCCTCTCCTGCTCTGGTATTTACCTCTTCACCTCCCTTCCTCTCCTCTCCTTCTTCTTCTTCTCTTACTCCACTGGTGTTGGCCTGACCCTGTTATTCTTTGGCAAGAGCCACATCTTTAAACGAGTGGCCAGAAAACAGTTTATCAGTGCATTGAAACACGTGTACTGATTCTACCATTGAAAGATGTTCTTATTGCCACTGTTCATGAAGAATTTTCTAGTGCTATAGATGGCATTTGGGACTTTATTTGTTACAAGTTTATTTGTTGGTAAATGGATGTAACATACTGCTTGTTTTTGCTGGTGTTTAATTATTTTTCAATTTAAAAAGCATATAAATCTGATATCATTACATGAATTAAGAAAACAGCATTGATGTTGAATGAATACAGAGGACCACAAATTTGAACCAGAAGACCACAAAGTCACAGGTTCAAACCCCACTTACTACCATTGTGTCCCTGAGCAAGATTCTTAACCCTGAGTGTCTCCAGGGGGGACTGTCCCTGTAACTACTGATTGTAAGTCACTCTGGATAAGGGCGTCTACTGAATGCCATAAATGTCAATGTCAAAATAACACAATTATAAGTATCTTATTATTGCTCATTACTGTGAAATGAAAGTCTGGAGACCTTACACTGGCCAGATTTACAGATCATTTTCATTTATTCGTTTAGTAAGAGGTTATGATTGGGCATTGATGAGTCATTACTTAATTGAGGGCTTTCACGAAATGTGTGCTGAATAATAGCAGTGATTCTTACAGAAATAATGTAGCAATTAAAGTAAAAAAGGTAGTAGTAATGATCTGCTGTCACATATGGGGTGGGACTAAATGAAATGCATAAAAATCTTTTTTTTAACAAATTAAAAACTGATGGTGTATATAGATGGTTTAAATCTTAATAAAAAGATGGCTCTGTGATACAGACTTTTAACTGTGCAATAATGTACAATGAAATTTAAAAAGACCTGATAAAAATAATGAACTCCCAGGATTCCTCTCAGCCAATCAGGATACTTGTGGTGTAACTGAGATGGTTCAGCACTGCTTGGGTAACGTGAATATGTGGTTGTGTCTGTTGAAGTGCGTTAATGGAGCCTAACTGACCCTCATTTGTCAGACGAGCGCTCCATCATGGCCCCTGATGGAGATGACTGGTGACTGGTCTCAGTAGATGATGGGCAGCGCCAGGGTTAGTGGCAGCAGGAGGTGGAGGTGCAGTGGCAGCAGGCGCTATTTCAGGACCTGTACTGGTGGAGATCAGGCTCCCCTGTGGTTTAACCCCCTCGCCCTCCCTGGGTTCTCCTCACAGCCTGGTTCTTCTACCGCCTGTTGCCCAGGGTTACGGTTGTCATAGCGATGACAACATCATACTGCAGAACCAAAGACAGCTGGCTGGCTGCTGATTGGTCGCGACAAGAGTGTGACTTCCTGTAGAGCGGACTCGATGCGAGTAGGAGGTGAATGTGCTGTGATGTGTGGCCTGTGACATTTCTGTTTTACACTCACACACTTGTTTTTATATGTTACCTATGGTAATAGTTATGTAACAAATGTATCATGTACAGAATATAGGTATGAAAGTATAAAAACAAGTGTTGTCTTTGGTGCATTTTTCCAGCAAATTGCACCTGCAAAATGACCACACTTGCTGTGCCATCTTGCAGCGACGTTTGTGTTATGTAGGGGTGTCCTCTTTGTTCTGCAGGAGCAAGGGAAATGTCCTTATACACACCTGTATAGGGTATAGAAACCACAGGTGACATCACATGACGGTGACATTATTTGCTGACGTCATACAAATAGAGCATGAGCAGTGTTCCTCTGCACCATATCGATCGTTGGACGTGAAGGAGCAGGTATGGTCTGCCTGGCTCTGATTGGCTGAGGGACTTCGATTGTTTTGTCAGTACTTTGCCTGTGTGTGAGGCGCTAGAAGAATTCTGCAGTGCAGGATTGTTCCTAGGTTTGGCACACAACCCACTGGCCTTTTTTTGCAGCCTTGTACCTCCCCTCAGGCTAATTTGTGTGTCTGTTTTTGTGTGTGTGTGTGTGTGTGTCAGTGAGAGAGCGATAGAGAATGATCTGCAGTGTTGCCTTCATCCACTCCCACTTCTCCCATTACCAAGGGACAAGCACAATATTTTATTTTATTTCCTTTCTGCTGTGAGATCTCATTTCTTCTCACACCATCCCTCAACTCTCCATCTTTCTTCTGTATGAGTTTTCATCTCCGCCTCTTTCTGTCTCTCTTTCACTCTGTAGGAGTCTCAGACCACAGTTATCCATAATCCAGTGGATGGGATTAAGGTATCCGTCCCTCATCCCGTCTGATTTTTGTTCCCTCACAGCATCCCATTGAGTGTGACATGGGCTGTGACATCACACACACACAAACACACACACACACACAGAGTGTGAGAGTTTATTACTGTGTATGTGTGTGTGTTTTTGAAGTGGGAGGGCTGCACGGCTGTCCCTGTCAGGGAGTTTGTTGCTGTAGATAGGCGCAGTAGTTTTACTGCATGTGCTGTATCATACACACATACACAGACACACAAATCAGATTCTCTTTCAAACATGCATTCTTTACTTGGGTCTACAGTTCTAAAATAATGCGGGGGTTCAATAATTTGCCAGAGGGGATAGCGCTTGCATGCAGACACACACACACACACACACACACACACACACACACACACACACACAATAAGTAGTCTGATGTCATACATGGACACATTAATTAACCCACTGAGGCAGCAGCTCATCTGATATCACTTAGTTTTGAACTACAGATATTAACTACGGCTGAATTAAATGCCTCACATTTTCTACAGAAAATAACCAACTCTGTGAATACAACAAGGTTTTCATGCTCAAGTCAGATGTGTTTAAGGGGAATATGCAGAATTCAACAATCAGCCATCTGAATTGGGACAAAAGGGCAGCAGCGGGCCAGGAATGGCTGAAGGCTCCCCCCCCCCAGCACTGCTTTCTTGGGAAACGGGGACACCTTGTGTGTTGAGGTTGAAACTGCACTTCGGTGTTGGAAGAGCCAGTAGGAAATGTTTCGCTTGCACACCACCGTGTCATATACAGTAATGAGTCGGTTTCCATTTCCTGTGTCTTCTGTCAGCGTGTCGGCAGACAGGCTGTTGAGTGTTAAACAGCAGAGCTGTGGCTCTGGCATACAGCCTTATGCACACTGTCCCACTTTAAGGCACGGGGAGGGGCTGGCCTAGTTTGAATGTGAAATTGTGTCCTTGGTGACGGGTACTGCTGTAGCAACAGCATGCTGCTTGGTATCTCAAGTGACCACCCCCTCCCCCTTGCATGTGACATCGTCCACTGCTATGAGTGGAAGCTCAGCAGCCCTGTGTTTAATTGATTTCATAGTATTTTGAGGAAAATACAAATTTAATTTTATTTTATTCAAAAACTGTTCAAAGAACTTTATTACTCTTACACTTTATTCTTAAGAATGTGATTAAAGAGACTTGATAAGTACCTGGTATACAGGGTATGCGGTGTAATGCATGTATACACTGTATTTTGTTTAAAGAAAAATGCAGTGGTTAATGATAAAGTTCTGCACATTTGAAATTTAAATTTAAGGGAGGTTTTTCTCCAGAACACACTGTTGTAATACCATAATATAGACCCTTTACCATCCGTCATGAGATATGTTGTATGTATATGAGGTTTTGTTAAAGTGTAGAGTATTTTACTAGTTCTCAGTCCCACCTCAGAATATTTACCACCATTATGATATCATTAAGTACTTTAGTAGTATCAGTATGTAGTAGGACATAAATAGTAAGTATTTTAACCAGCTTACTAGTTTACACAGGATTTTAATATGAAAATGATTTATTAAAACCATTTATTCACTGCCAGGATATTATGTGAGGATGGTAAGGATATTAGCTATAGTTGATTGAAAATATCGGGAATAATATCTACACTGCATTTAACTGCATCTGTGAACATGAACAGTAATCTCAGAGTATTCGGACATAGAGAGTACAACCAGTAATAGAACCAAGGATGTAGTCATGAAGAGTTTGGGTAAGAATTTGCCTATAAAACTTCCATCAGTAGGTCGCTTATTGCCATCCCAGCTCAGTCATTATGGAAACTTTTCGAAGCAGAAGGAAAGTCTGCCTTGCTCCTGAAAGATTCTACTTTGATTTGATAACTTTGTTGGATCAATTAAACAGCTTTATTGTCTCAAATGTGAACATGTGTTGTTATTGTTGTATTGGTTTGCATTATAGTTTTAACACACCAGTCATATGTGTTACTAATATTACATTATCCTTTGTGCTATTAACTTCTTCAGACGTTCCTTGATGCACTAAGCAGCTAGTGTGTTCTACCATGTATATGAGATAATATAATGGTGGTACTGATTCTCTGCAGGAGTCGTCCGACAGCAGCAACGCCACCGTGGAGGATGAAGACGTGAAAGGTGAGGCTCTAGTCTTTTTTTCCCATCCATGTTTGTCTGTTTCCACCTTCCATCTAAAGGGGTACCCAGACTCCGGTCAGCCCTCAGCTGGCTCTATTGTACCAACACAAGGGCACCTTGCTGTATTTTTAGTAAGGAAACGTTATAGGGTTTGTTTGTCCTGACACTGTGATGGGCAGTAGTTAAACAGAGCAGCGATGGTTGGATTCGTGCAGGATTGCAGGACTGGAGCCTGGTGAGAGATCTTGTGACTCTTCCATTTTGTCTGTGTCTACGGGTGAAGTTCATGACGGTGGCTCAATCCAAATTCTACCGTTTGTGCTGTCTGCCTCCGTCTAGATGCATATTTATATATTTCTTTTTTATGCTACAATATGTTACTCGTGAATTTATGCTCAATTTTAACATTCATGGCATTGATGCTATCATCCTGAATATCAAAATGTATCACCAGCATATAATAACTCTTCTGATGTTATGTGAAAGATGTATTGTGGTTCAGAGAAGTTAGCATGCTGTTTAGCTAGCAGTGGCTTGTCCTGTCTAGTAATACCACTGTGGCGATAGTGAGTTACTGGAGTGTGAAGTCGGACGTCATTACTGCCTGAGACAGGAAGCGCTGCCCCCGAGATCGTACTCCAACCCAACCTGCTGTCAGGAGCTCGAGTCTCTGCCGCTAACTGCCATTTCCATTGTGATCACGGTCATGTTTTCTTCATTCATGTTGTCTCTTCTCTCCCCATGCCATTCCGGTGCTCCTCCCTCTCTTTCTCTCTCATCTCTCCTGTGGCGGTAATGGCTGCCCAGGGAAGAGTTTAGATAGTGCCTCAGTAAAGACCCAGTGCAGTACCAGCTCCCAGTCCGACGGCGCCCCGGCCCAGGGTCCCTCCCCAGCCGTCTTCTGTAAGTCAGCATGCTGGCTGCGCCATGTGACCCCTGCACCCACAGTGCCCCCCCTCTATGGTCACGCGACCTAACGCCCTACCCTCAACTCGTCTTCCTCCTATCAATATCAACTCCCCCTCCCGTCCTTCCTCTGCCAGCCACCAAGTTCTCTGACCTGTTGGGTTCTGTGCGGCGGAGCTCAGGACCCATGGCGGATGGTGAAGGGGCCGCCGCCTCCCCCCCCCCAGCGGTCCTCTCCACACCCTCCCCACCACCACCCCAACCCTCTGCCAATCCCCTGCAGAGTAAGTACAGAGGACCAGAACTTTGTTCACACTGAAGCAGGGGCATCACCATCACTTACTTGTCTATGGGCTGATTTATTAAGAGTCAGAACATCCATCTTGAGGCACCTATTCTGTTCTGTGTTTGCTTCACTTTTATTGTCTTTCCCTTCCTTCATTCATCTCTCACTCAACCCTGCACATGCTGCCCCTGCTTTGTCCTCCCCCAAGTGTCCCACCTCACGGATGTGTTGAGCAGTATCCGGCGGGGGGCCGCGCCCGCTCACACAGATGCGGAGCCAGCGCCCCAGCGGGCCACGCCCCCCGTCACCCAGCCCTCCCCTCCACCACCCATGCCTCCTGTCAGCCCCTCACTGCCTGTCCAGTGTGAGTACAACGTGTCCCCCCCAGCTGGCTGCTAATGCTGACCTCCTGCATCCACATAGTGTGCAACGTGCATCATAACGGCTCGAGTTTGTATTCGGCGGCATACTTGGGAAGTGCTCAGTGATGCTTACTGTAGAACAACATTGTGTAAAGGACTGGTGCTGAAATAAAGCAGTGCCTAAAAAGTCTGGATGGTCAGATGGATTGCCTGTTGTGTGACTCTATGAGCGCCTGCAAAACTTAGGGAACAGCAAACCCAGGGATTAAAAGTGAGTCCAACTTGTGCATGGCATGAATACAATGGTTGACCGACAGGTAGTGTTTTGCTGCACTGCCTGCTTTTTAACATTTTTATTTGAATTGTGGGACGTGCACCAAATACTGTAAAAAGGATTGCGATGACAGCCTTTGTATGCAGGTTTGTGGACAGTGTTCATTTGAGGTGTCTGTAATTCGAGTTATACTGAGGTACACCCTTACGCATTAGTGTACATTTTCACTCATTTCTGTTGCTTTTCTTTTTTCACTTTTGCAAAGGTATTAATATAAAAAATATACACTACTGTGCAAAAGTCAAAAGGCACAAACACAAACCAGTGAAAACAAAACCACTTTTTATCTGCAAGCATTTTTGTTAACATAACAAAACCCTGTCAATTTACCTAAACTGTTTATTGCAGAATGTCATTATTTTCATTAAACAGTGACATTATTCATATAGAGAAAGAGATGCTGTTGTTCTATTATTCTCTGAGCAGCAATGAACATTTTTAAACAATATTTTTTCAAAACAGAACATCAAATGAACAGGAAATCAAATAAAATTATGTCACTTAATTTCACTTTTTCATAATTATTATTTACACATTTACATAGTTAGTGTTGTAAATGTGAAAAAATGCCTAAAGCTTTTGTACTGTACTGTAGATGTAAGTATGTATCACTTTTTTCAGAGGGTACCCTACATTCTAAAATATAACATATTATTTTGTTGCTATCGTGTTGAATGGCCTGTTACCAATGCGGTTATAACTAGAGCTCCTTTTGTGAATGTGTGTGTATGGAATCCGATCCACAGATGAAGCATGAGCTCAGCATGTTGTGCTGATTTGTGTGAATGTATTTGTATTTGAGAGATTCACTTGACCACACTTCCTCTCTTCAGCAGCACGCAAACAGGAGATTATCAAGATAACTGAGCAGCTAATTGAAGCCATTAACAATGGAGATTTCGAGGCCTATGCGTAAGTTACTCTTTGTGTGTGAGATAGATAAAAAAAGGCTTTAAGTTTATTTAAATATTGCTTTATGTGTGTGTACAGGTAATATATATATGTTTTGTCCATTTGTAGACATTATTTATAAATCTTTGTCGATGCACGTTTGGCAGCAATTACTGCATTTTTGAATATGATGCCACAAGCTTGACACACCTTTCCTTGGCCAGTTTCCTCTTTGCAGCACCTCTCAAGCTCCATCAGGTTGGATGGGAATCTTGTTCCACAGTCATTTTAAGATCTCTCCAGATATGTTCAATCGGATTCAAGGCCCTGGCTGGGCAACTCAAGGACATTTACAGAATATCTATATCAATATCCATATCCATATCTTGGCTGTGTGCATAGGGTTGTTTCTCTGCTGAGAAATTAACCATCACAGAGTTCCGATGAACCAAGTTCAAGAGCACTCTGGAGAAGGACATCCAGGATGTCTCTGTAAGTAGCTGTAGTCATCGTCCCCCCTATCCTGACTAGTCTACCAGTTCCTGCAGCTGAAAAACATCCCCACAGCATGATGCTACCACCACCATGCTTCACTGTAGGGATGGTACTGGCCTGGTATAGTGCCTGGTTACCTCCAAACATGACGCCTGGCATTCACACCAAAGAGTTCAAACTATGTCTCATCAGAGAAGAGAATTTTGTTTCTTATGGTCTGAGTGTTCTTTGACTGGCTTTTGGCTCTTTTACTAAGGAGGGGCTTTCGTCTGGCCACTCTACCATACAGTTGGTGGATTACTGCAGAGATGGTTGTCTTTCTAGAAGGTCCTTCTCTGACATTAGAGGACCACTAGAGCTCTGACAGAGTGACCATGGGGTTCTTGGTCCCCACAGTCCTGGAGGGTTTGAACTTCTTCCACTTACAGATGATTAAGGCCACTGTGCTCATTGGGACATTCAAAAGTTTTTTCTGTAACCTTCCCCAGATTTGTGCCTCGAGACTGATTGTAAGTCGCTCTGGATGTTGTAAATGAGACAATCCTGTCTCAGAGGTCAACAAACTATTTCTTTGACTTCATGTTTGGTTCGTGCTCTGAGATGAACTGTCAGCTGTGAGACTTTATATAGACTGGTGTGGGCCTTTCCAAATCATGTCCAATCAACTTTTTTCCATAGATGGACTCCAATTAAGTTGCAGAAACATCTCAAGGATGATCAGGAGAAACATGAGGCACCTGAGCTCAATATTGGAATACCTATGTATATAAATTTGCCAAAACCTCAAGTAAACTTTTTCATGTTGAGATTAAGGGGTGTTGTGTGTAGAATTCTGAAGAATTTGTGTGTGTGTGCATGTACATATCAGAAACATTTGTCCTCAACCTTTCACAGGAAGATCTGTGACCCAGGGCTGACATCCTTTGAGCCTGAGGCACTGGGAAACCTGGTGGAGGGGATGGACTTCCACAGGTTCTACTTTGAGAATCGTAAGCACACTTTAATAACAATCACTCACAATTATATTGCCTTGTTGCAAATGCAGGTTAGAATGATATAATTTCTATGAATATATTCACTGAACATAGACTGCCAGTCAAACACCTGGAAGCACCTACTCTGTGGTGGTTATAGACACTAAGATGTAGCTATTTTGAAGAATCCAATGCAGGAGAGCATAGCAGGAGAAGTGAAGTATGTTTTACCTTTATGGCTGCTTTGTTCACTATTGTCATCATCAAAAGCCACTTCATGAGATGCTAATTAACATGAGTGAATGATAAGAAAGTGTTCAGCATAAATTTTCAGGACTGTTGGAAACCATCCCCGTTGTCTAACTGGTGGAGAGAAGTCAAGTGTGTGAAATGCTGCCATCACAGCAAAAGCTTGGAGAGATTCAAATGTTCAACTTTTTGCCTTGTTTGCTTTCTTTTTTGTTTATTACAATGAGTAGGTGTGGCCAAACTTTTAAATGCTACCCAATAGTTACATTGTAGTATCCATTACAGGGGCAGGCTTCAATGATTCTAATCTTGGTGGTTGAGTGTGTGTGCATCTGTTTGAAGGTCCTCACCTCTCCCTTTCTTTTTTCAGTGTTGTCTAAGAACAGCAAGCCCATCCACACCACCATCCTGAACCCTCACGTGCACCTGATTGGTGAGGACGCCGCCTGCATCGCCTACATCCGCCTCACCCAGTACGTAGATGGGCAAGGGCGGCCACGCAGCAGCCAATCAGAGGAGACACGTGTGTGGCACCGCCGGGACTCCAAGTGGCAGAACGTCCATTTCCACTGTTCAGGGGCTCCAGCAGCACCACTGCAGTGAAGGTCCGAGAATAACGCGCGCATGCACACATAAAAAAGCAGACGCACACACTCAGGGGTAGTGGTGGCCTAGCGGGTAAGGAAGCAGACTCAAATCCTAAACCACCAAGGTGTCACCAAGGTCCCATTGAGCAAGGTACTGTCCCCACACACTGCTCCCTGGACGTCTTTCACCTCTGCCCACCGCTCACTAAAGGTGATGGGTTAAATGCATAGGACACATTTCACTGTGCACCGTGTGCTGTGTTTGCTCTGTGTGGTTTTGTCATTCTTCATCTTTGTCAATATAGATGTATTAGCCCTTAACCAAAGACAGGTATTCAGAACCATTTCTGCACAGAATATAACTATACAGGGAGTGCAGAATTATTAGGCAAATGAGTATTTTGTCCACATCATCCTCTTCATGCATGTTGTCTTACTCCAAGCTGTATAGGCTCGAAAGCCTACTACCAATTAAGCATATTAGGTGATGTGCATCTCAGTAATGAGAAGAGGTGTGGTCTAATGACATATCAGGTGTACATAATTATTAGGCAACTTCCTTTCCTTTGGCAAAATGGGTCAAAAGAAGGACTTGACAGGCTCAGAAAAGTAAAAAATAGTAAGATATCTTGCAGAGGGATGCAGCACTCTTAAAATTGCAAAGCTTCTGAAGCGTGATCATCGAACAATCAAGCATTTCATTCAAAATAGTCAACAGGGTCGCAAGAAGCGTGTGGAAAAACCAAGGTGCAAAATAACTGCCCATGAACTGAGAAAAGTCAAGCGTGCAGCTGCCAAGATGCCACTTGCCACCAGTTTGGTCATATTTCAGAGCTGCAACATCACTGGAGTGCCCAAAAGCACAAGGTGTGCAATACTCAGAGACATGACCAAGGTAAGAAAGGCTGAAAGACGACTACCACTGAACAAGACACACAAGCTGAAACATCAAGACTGGGCCAAGAAATATCTCAAGACTGATTTTTCTAAGGTTTTATGGACTGATGAAATGAGAGTGAGTCTTGATGGGCCAGATGGATGGGCCCGTGGCTGGATTGGTAAAGGGCAGAGAGCTCCAGTCCGACTCAGACGCCAGCAAGGTGGAGGTGGAGTACTGGTTTGGGCTGGGACCATCAAAGATGAGCTTGTTGGGCCCTTTTGGGTTGAGGATGGAGTCAAGCTCAACTCCCAGTCCTACTGCCAGTTTCTGGAAGACACCTTCTTCAAGCAGTGGTACAGGAAGAAGTCTGCATCCTTCAAGAAAAACATGATTTTCATGCAGGACAATGCTCCATCACACACGTCCAAGTACTCCACAACGTGGCTGGCAAGAAAGGGTATAAAAGAAGAAAAACTAATGACATGGCCTCCTTGTTCACCTGATCTGAACCCCATTGAGAACCTGTGGTCCATCATCAAATGTGAGATTTACAAGGAGGGAAAACAGTACTCCTCTCTGAACAGTGTCTGGGAGGCTGTGGTTGCTGCTGCACGCAATGTTGATGGTGAACAGATCTAAACACTGACAGAATCCATGGATGGCAGGCTTTGCCATCCTTGCAAAGAAAGGGGGCTATATTGGTCGCTGATTTGTTTTTTGTTTTGTTTTTGAATGTCAGAAATGTATTTGTGAATGTGGAGATGTTATATTGGTTTCACTGGTAAAAATAAATAATTGAAATGGGTATATATTTTTTTTTTGTTAAGTTGCCTAATAATTATGCACAGTAATAGTCACCTGCACACACAGATATCACCCCCTAAAACAGCTAAAAATAAAAACAAACTAAAAACTACTTCCAAAAACATTCAGCTTTGATATTAATGAGTTTTTTGGGTTCATTGAGAACATGGTTGTTGTTCAATAATAAAATTATTCCTCAAAATTACAACTTGCCTAATAATTCTGCACTCCCTATATATGTTATGGCTCACATTTTTACAATAAGCACGACTGGAATTGAGAACTGGTCTATAGACTATATAAGTATCCAGAGGACATATTTGATGTAACATTAGTTTAACTGTCCCTGTGCACAAAGACTTAAAAAGCAGAGTTGCAAAGTGTGCAGTGTGTTTTATGCCTGCAGTCTCAAAGCACAATAGCTCAGAAAATCATTCAAATGCTGTCCTCCAAACTTTGCAGGTACACTACATATTTGAATATTTGAAACAGAGATGACTGAAATTACGTTTTCTTCTTTTTTTCGTAGGGGCAGACCTGCTGTAGCCACATCTGACTGTCCAGAGAGAAAGATGGAGAGAGAGAGAGAGAGAGAGAGAGAGAGAAAGAGAGAAGGGATGAAGGAGCGCAAGACCAGTGTTGGGTGGTTGAGAGCCAGTAGTGCCTGAGCCTACCACACTGGGGACAACCCTTACCCAGCATGCACTTCTCTTTTCCCCACTTCTGCTCATCCCCTTCCCCTAAACCCACCCAGTCAGGCTTCACCTGGCAGTCACATTGAAAAAAAATGGCCTTGTTTAAAGAAAAAAGGAAAAATTTACTTTGCTAAAGCCAGACCCACCTGGCTCTCCACACCATCACCCACCCATTCACTTTCTCACCAATCCCCCTCAAGCCAGGACTGACTGGGAATGGCCGCCAGCTTGTGGAGGCACGTGTTGGTCCAGTGATCCAGTGTTGTTGACCCGAGTACGTCCGCTCTGTGTGCTGTTTTACACTCGTGTCACACACATGTGAATTGATCCACATGTCTGCCTGCATCCAGGCGCCACAGGCGTCCATCATGTAAAGTTTTTACAATCTTGTTATGATTATGGTTGATATTAATGTTATTGTTACTTTTATTACTCAACAGCAACTGTGTATATGTACTTTGTACAGTTCATATTCTGGATGCTAGTGGTCTATAAAATACTAATCACAGGTTTGTTTCTCAGCATTTTTAGATAGCATGAAATTTTGTTTATATATTGTGTCAACGTGAAAAAGATATTAGCAGTTTTGTTTTTTTTCCTGTATTGCAAGTCTACACGATTTCTCCAGCGCCGAGCCCAGAGTGGTGTGTGTCTGTGCTGAATGATTTTGTGTTTGCATGTGGGACGTGTTTGCTTTGGTAGGATTGGTATGCTTCACTATGGGGGTCTTCCGTTGTCCACTTTTTGCAGACCTGACCTAATTAAACTCTGCATATCCCACCCGCTGAGGGCTTTTGTAAACTCCCGATGGTGAGTGGGGAGCTATAAATTGATGAGGTCCAGCATTTCGAGGACTGTTTCTATAGCATGAAGTTGCTTCTGCTCTCATTCAGTATTTACAACAAAAAGCCCTCAGTTTCTGCCCATACGAGTCTGTGACAGATGCATGTAGGAAGGGGGATCCAGCTTTGCAGCCTTATGAAGAACAAGCCATACTACTCCACAGGAGAAGGTGCTACTATTCTACCCCGTCCATCGGAGCTACGCCACACAGCACTGGAGACCCGGGCTGTTGAGTGTGTGTTTGTTTTTGGTGGTGGTTTTGTATGTACTATGTGAGCGTGCGAGAGAGAGAGAGAGAGAGAGAGAGAGAGAGAGAGAGAGGCTCAGTAAGCGGGTTTGACAGATAGGTGAGGTCCGTGTACGTGGTGGGAGTACAGAGGGGAAGTGATGTAATGAGGGGAGGGGTTTGGTAAACGTTGGTTTCCTTTGCAGGTGTGACTATACTGTTCTGTTTCTTATTAGATTTCAGTTCTTTCAGTGAACATCTTGTTATTTTAATCGCTAGTCTAATTACTATTAACAGCTTTGCTTGTTTGTGTGTACCTCGGTGTGTGTTTTGGTTTGGGTGTGGGTGAAGATGGCCTCTCACCAGCCTGGGAAGGAAGGAAGGAAGGAAGGCAAGTGTGTGCTTGTGTGTTTTAAAAGCCATTTGAAGTGTACCTTGTGGATGAAGGGATGAAGCGACCGCTCTGGACGGCTGTTTTCTCTGTCATTAGCCTGTTGTGCAGCGTAATGTCATATCAATCAAAGCCACGCCCTCGCACTGGGACTCTGACCTCCCCAACAAGGACGGCGGGAGTTACCAGGGTGATTTGGGCACATGCAGGTTTTGTCGCGATTGGTCTGGTGGTGATGTCACCACCCCCTTGAGTGTTAGATGAGGGCGATGACCCAGAGGCCATCTGAGCGGACAATCACTTAGGTTATATTTATTTATTTATTAACTTATTGTTGTACTCTTTCATCTCAATGTGTATTTTCATTCTTTCTTTTTTTCTTCTTCTTTCATTGTACAGCTTTATTATTCACGTTCTACACTCTGGACCGTGGTGTGTTGTGCTCTATGAAAGCTGCACACTTGCGGCTGAAAAATGTACTACTGATCTCAGTCGAGTGGATTTTTTTAAACAGGGAGTTTCAGTGTCAAAGCCCCGTACGAAGACTGAAATAATGACAAAAACATGGTGGGGGGCGGTTTTTAACTGGGGTGAGCCCCTCCTCATCACATTATCATCAACACCGTGAGGCAGACAGATCACTGGTGTCTTTTTTAATTTTGGTTTCTTCACTGGATTGCTTTGCATTTGACTCCTTTTGCATTTTTTTGTGCTCTATTGTGAAAAAGGATGAGAAGTCAAACATCTTGAGTAAACGTCCACGTGTGATTGAAGACATGACACACAGATCTTACCCCCGTCCAAAAAACTGAAAAGAAAAAAAAAATCAGCATGTAAAATCGTTCTAAGGTTCTTCTCTGTGTGTTAAGCCTTGACAAGTAATCGTTATAAAGAGAAAAAATTCACATTGCTAAAGAGAGAAAAAACGATGCTTGTGTGTGTGTTTATACACACACACACACACACACACACACACAGTTAACTAGCCCCATAGCTAGTATTTCTTTGCATGACAAGCCAACTGAACACTAGGTTTAGTGTTTTTTTTTTTTTTTTTACTTTTCTCCTTTTACATTTTAATTTTATATTGAATGCTGGTTTATGAAACCTTTCTCTTTATCTATTTTCAGAGCTTTGTAAGTGCATAAAAATATTTTTGTCTCAAGATTATGATGATTATGACAATTATGCTGTACATGATGACTATATTAGTGATGAAACAAGACGATGGTGATGAAGAGGTAATGACAATTTTATGGCATGCTTTTGTATGAGGCTCACTGTTGTCACTGCAGGTGGTCTGTAGTCCACAAGCAGGCCCCACTCTCTCTCTCTATATATATATATATTAACTGAATATATGTATATGATACTGTATGGGACAGTGACCATCCCAAAGCACAGAATCTACACAATGACATTATATATCACAGCATATGCTGTACTAAATATTTATTAACCGATAGTCTTCTTAAGAATAAATGTTTGTTATCTGCCATTATCTGAATCCAGTATTTGCTACCGCATGACTGAATTATTAGGCAAGATTTGAAGAAATCCTGCATTATCTGTTGTTATTGTGCCAACTGGACTGCACTGTTGAGCACCTGCATTGACTGCACTGAGCAAGCATCTCTTCTCGGTCCCGTGTTCCACCCTCCCTTCTCCGAAGCAGCGTCTTCACCAGTTTAGGTTTCTGTAGTAAAGGTTTTTAATCCCCTCTATTCCTATGATTATTGCTGTTCTCCAACATGCTTTATGTAATCCCAGACTTAAGGCAATGTGTTATCAAAGTGTTATCAATAAAATGACTATTTAAATATCCACATCCTTCACCCTCTCCTCTTGTCGGGTGCAGTTTGAAGCATTTGGTGTGGGGGATGGTCTTGTATCGCCTCTGCAGACTTCCACATCTCCTCCACTACACAAATGTACCATGTAGAATGAGAGAAATTGTCCTGGTGTGTATCCACCTTGCTGCTCGGTTGACTTGTTGTCACCCCAAATATGGATTACAGGGTTTTGAATATGGATGGATACACGACTATATTTAGATGGTCTCCACTAGCTTGATGTCAATTTTGATACAGGTGAGTAACAAAAAAAAAAAAAAGCACAATATTTAATAATAATTTAAAAAAAAACATGAGCACTGAATAATTTAATGAATAAATTAATAAACTGAGCAGAACAAACAGCAAACGTACATTGTACTATTGCTCCAATAGATGTCAGGCCAGCCTGACCAGCCTCTCACTGGCCTCCCACAGTTTCCTTGCCACCCCGGCGTCTGTGGCAAACGGCCGAAGCGAGGCGGGTTGGCAGTCGGCGAAGTAGCCGCCGCTGTGTCCCGTGACCTCATCTGATACGGCACAGTGGATGACCGATTGAGCGCCCAGCTCACACGGCACGAAGAACATGAACATGACCACCTGCATCACCATGCGAAACAGGATGGAGAAGTGGCAGGTCCAGCCGCTGTGCACGTAACCTGGGGCGGGGGATTAACAACAAACATTTTTGCTGAATGTGTTCATGTATTCCAAAAATATTTGCTCCTTCTTGCACTTTTATAGGTAAATACTGAAGGTTTTACATTTTTTCAGGTGCACTAGTACGTCTCTACACCGAAAAGTTGTTCACTCTTTAAACAGGTTTAACCAGATCCAACCAGAAGAAACACAAATAAACCTGAGTAAACAGTGAAATAAATTAATGACCTTCTTAAAGACGTCATAAAGCAATTGCTTGCTTTTTTGATTTATTTTTTTTTTTTATGAGTTTGACCCTGACCTGGATGGACGGCGTAGGCAGTGACCCCTTTCCCCTCCATCATTCTGGCCAGCTCCTGGGTGAAGTAGATGTTGGCCAGCTTGCTGCGGCAGTAGGTGAAAAGGGGGAAGAGGTTGTAGTTGAGGTCCTGGAAGTCCAGTTTCTGATACTTGTAGTTGGAGCAGGTGAGGGTCACCACCCTGCTTGGGGCGCATTCCTTCAACCTGCCAAGCAGCAGGTTGGTGAGTAGGAAGTGGCCGAGGTGGTTTACGCCGAAGCACATGCTGAAGTTGTCATCAGTCCAGTCCAGCACACTGGGCATCCCTGGACAACAGACACAACGTTCATAAAGCAAGATTCAAGATTGATTTATTGTCAGTACAACAGTATACACCCTCATAGTGTAATCATTATATAACACACACACAACTATACTAACTAAAACTAAATCTTAAATACTGTACAGGTCTCTATAAGAGAAAAGTAAAACTTTTCTGTAGGATGAACAGGCCGAACAGGACATAACTGGACAACATCATGTAGGATGCTTGTAAGTGGATAAGTTGGATATTTGGATATAACAGGACACACAAGACAAAGATGTGCAGGAATGTGCAAAACGAGTTGAGATGTGCAAAAAGTGCATCAGGTGCATAAAGCTGGAAGTGTATTTTTGTTGAGTTTAATGTTTTATTTGGTGATGGCAGTGCATTGAGGGCTCTGACTGCTTGTGGGAAAGTGAAGTGAAAGTGAGTGAAAGTGAAGTGATTGTCACACGTGATACACAGCAGCACAGCACAGTGCACACAGTGAAATTCGTCCTCTGCATTTAACCCATCACCCTTGGTGAGCAGTGGGCAGCCATGACAGGCGCCCGGGGAGCAGTGTGTGGGGACGGTGCTTTGCTCAGTGGCACCTCAGTGGTGCCTTGGCAGATCGGGATTCGAACCAGCAACCTTCTGATTACGGGGCCGCTTCCTTAACCACTAGGCCACCACTGCCCCTAGCAGTGTCTGCCAGTTACAGTCCTGATGCTGTGGAGGAGGGAGAACAGGGCATGCGAAGGGTGGTGTGGGTCCTTCATTATGTTCCGAGTTCGACGGATGAGGTGTTTCTCGTGGAGCTGGGAGACGGGTGGAGGTGGAAGTGGCTTTTTTCATCTATGGTCCAACATCTTGATCCTGGTGAACGGCTCGGCTCACCTGCATTATTGATCAGAATGTCCAGCCGCTTCTCTTTCTGCAGGAAAGCTTTGCAGAACTCTCTGATGGACCTCATGTTAGCGAGGTCCAGCTCCATGAAGAAAACGTCAACGTTACGGCTCCTCGTCTTAATCTCGCCGACTGCCTTCTTTGCCCTTCCTTCATCTCGGCAAGCAATGACGACCCGGGCTCCACGCATCGCCAGGGCCACCGCGGTCTCCTTCCCAATGCCCGAATTCCCCCCTGAGGTGACAACATAAAGAATAATTCCGAATGCAACGTATTAACTACAGATCTTGCACAGAATCCGACGCAATAATCCACCTACCCGTAATAAGCACAGTTTTGCCATCGAGTCGCTTGGAGTCCGTACAGAATCTCCTTCGCTTCAACCATTTCAAAGTCAAAAAGCAAAACAAAGAGGCCAGGACTGTATATAACAGGTACATAACGAGATGCCAATTGGGACTTTTAAATGCTAGCTAATGTTAGCCATTAGAACATGATAGGTTATGCTGTGCTAGTTTTTCTTGCTAATCGAAAAACAGCTACACTTTGCATCTAAATACAACGACAACAATGACAGAAATCAGGTCTAGGTTCAGAATTCCAGATAAAGAAGAAAATTGCGCAGCTCTTGGACAAATGCAGAAATTACACTTTTCTCTTCCGGGTCACAGTGCGTGCAAACTGTATCAAAATAAAAGTTAACCACCCCTGTTTTATACTCCTTCAAATAGGTCCAAATGCGTTTCAAACTTATTTTAACCATCTTACAAATATCCGAATGTATATCGTCGTTCATGTCATCTGCATTATTTACTTTTTACATTATTTACTATTTAGAATATACGCCTCATACGCCAAACACTAATAAATTTAGGATAGTATTATGCAGCTTCTGTATCTGTTGGTTCCTGTACTTTTTTTAGCAAACCAACACTGAATACAATGTGCAATTAATTAAAGAATGTATCACACCCATCTGTTTATTTAGCACTGTTATTTTCTTCAGTTATGATGGATCAGTCCACATCATTCTCTCTCACTCACACCTATGGACATTTTGGATAGCAATTTAATAATTTTTTCAATTTAATTGGGACAGAACAATGCCCTGGAGATCACTGTTGTGGAAATAACATGTAGTTATGGTTACGCAATATAAAATGAAGCTGGTTCAGCAGCAGTACAAGGAAAAAACATTAAATACTGTTCATGTCCTGAACACACGCACCTCAGTCGGATCACAACTGTTGTGCACTATGCAATCCTTGCGTGAACAAAGCTCTGTTTATTGACCAGCGTTTCTGCTGTGCAGATCGTGGTCAGTTCTGCCTCGACATCTCTCCACACACTGGATCCATGCTGGGTCAATGTCCCATTTGACAGGAGCAGAAGATATTTTTGTTGACATTTTTGCAGATTTATTAACACAGAAAAACTGAAATATCACATAAGTATTCAGACCCTTTGCTCAGTATTTAGTAGAAGCAGCCTTTTGATCTAATACAGCCATGAATCTTTGTGAGAAAGATGCAACAACTTTTTCACACCTGTATTTGGGGATCCTATGCCATTCTTCCCTGCAGATCCTCTTCATTTCTGGCAGGTTGGATAGTAAACGTTGGTGGACAGCCATTATTTAGGTCTCTCCAGAGATGCTCAATTGTGCTTTAGTCAGGGCTCTGGCTGGGCTGTTCAAGAACAGTCACAAAGTTGTTGTGAAGCCACGCCTTCATTATTTTAGCTGTGTTTAGGGTCATGGTCTTGTTGGCAGGTAAACTTTCGGCCCAGTCTGAGGTCCTGAGCACTCTGGAGAAGGTTTTCGTCCTGTATTGCAACTTTCCCTTGATTGCAACTAGTTGTCCTGTCCCTGCAGCTGCAAAACACCCCCACAGCATGATGCTGCCACCACCATGCTTCACTGCCAAAAAGTTCTATCTTGGTCTCATCAGACCAGAGAATATTTTTTCTCACCATCTTGTGTGAGAAATAGGAAACTCCATGTTTCCTACTCCATGTCGGTTTTCATGTGTCTTGCGCTGAGGAGAGGCTTCCATCAGGCCACTCTGTCATAAAGCCTTGACTGCAGTGATGGTTGACTTTTTACAACTTTCTTATTTACCTCTCTCACCAAGGTTCTTCTCCCTGATAGTTCAGAATACTTACTGTACTACTACTACTACTACTACTGTGTGTACATTAATGAAGAAAAAATTAAACGATTTTAGCAAATTAGCAAACAAAGAGAGAAAAATTTAAGGGGGTCTGAGAACTTTTCGTACCCACTTTATTTCAAATGTCATGTCTAATTCAAATGTATTATTTTATTCTTTATTCTATTATCATTTCTAAACATCCCTTTACTATTTGATGTGACACCATCACAAGTTTTAATCTGAAAGTGGAACAGAAGGTTATGTAGACGCCGCCGGTCGTGGCCACTGCATCTCGCTGTTTCTGTATGAGATGGCTGGATACCTTTTGAAGTTATAACAGATGGACTTACCAGGAGAGTGCATATTTTGTCAATATCAGATGATGCTGACTTCATTCAGTTCTCACTGGACGCGATATTTAGGGTAGTACTAGTGAACGCCACACAGTGGCAGTACTACGGAACCCCAGGCGTGGCAGGACTTCTGCAGATGACGTGGAGCTCTTCCCTCATTAGAGCCGACACGGTTAATGTGGAACTGTGGGGTTATGGTGAAACTAGTGATTTTCACTTTAATTTACTCTAATATTGCAGATATGAAATGAGTCATCTGAACGATGACATTCAGACTAATGGAAATTGTACAACTGAATGTATTTTTTTCTACGTTGACTTATTTCAGGGCAGACATACAGTAATTCCTGGGCAGCAGAGTGGACCTATCAGTACTCCTTGGGGAAAGCAGTTCCCAACAGTGGCACCTTCGGTTTTACTCCTGAGCCTTCAGCCACTCGTCACCTACATTCGGGTCAGCCACAGCTCAAAAGCGGATGGGCAGAGGTACGCTCTGGTCTTCAAATATTTACATGTGTGCGCGTCCTCAACTGCATTTTTTCATTTTTTGTAGTGGGACACCCTGGAGAAAAGCCTTCCAAACTTCCTGTCTGAGATACCAGACTACCCCATGTACAACTGCACAGGCCAGGGCCGACACTGGGAGGTTACATGGAAGCATCCCTGCAGCTGTGTGCGGTGCTGTAGAAGTCAGGAAATGGACTGCTGAATGATCTGGAGTAGAGTTATGGAATTATTTATTTTGGTATGTGCGTTTTTATAAGGCACATGGGTGTGACATTGAGAAAGACAGCAAATGCACATATCACCCTGAATGTGTTCACTGCGTCCGGTCCAACCAGAAGACCCAGGTTCAAACCCCACTTACTACCATTGTGTCCCTGAGCAAGACACTTAACCCTGAGTTGCTCAAGGGGGGACTGTCCCTGTAACAACTGATTGTAAGTCGCTCTGGATAAGGCTGTCTGATAAATGCTGTAAATGTAAATTAAATTATGAAAAGTAATTTCCTTTTTTTCGTAACTAGTATATGAATATAAATGTATATATGTTACAAAATGAATCATGTGTTAAGCAATATAACGAAATCACCCAGGTCATGTAGCCAGAATTTTCTGTACATAGATCCTTTAGGAAAGAAAATATAATATTTATGAATTAAGTAGTAGGTTCTATAAAAATGCATCAGTTATCACAGGATTTGTACAAAATGCTCAAGTGTCATTATTAACATTGTTTGATAACAGTTTTGATGACGCAGGGACCTCTGAAGATACAAAGATTATCCCAAATTTTGCTGCGCTTGGTGACTGTCACTTTGTCACGTTCGATGGCGGCTCCTACAGCTTCCCTGGGAGAGGGGAATACTACCTGGTGTTCTCTCCAGACAAAGGGCTCTCTGTGCAGGGCAGGATGGAGCCAGTGAATGGTGGGTCGCTTATGTTGGTGAAATCCCCAGGGGGGTGTTTGTAAGGGCAGCTTGTCCTGGGAAAGGGTGGGTGGGCTTCATACCTATTGTGTGTCCATTTTGGACCCTTCTAGAGACAGCTGGGACGTTTCCCACTGAACACCCTGTGGTCAGATAACTTTTTTTATTTTCACTTGTTGCCTTACTTGTTATTGTCATTACCAGCATAATGTGCTAATAAATTAAATGAGTGACAGCATTCACTGGATGTGGCCAATTGTCAGCAGGACTGTCATTGTTGCTGCAGCTGGTTGAATGTCTCTGTGGATATTGGATGTTAACATAAACACTCACGTACCTTTAACATGTCAGAAAATACCTGAGCACTTTTGCAGATGCCAGACAAAACGCACAAGTTCTTTTCTGATTGTGAGCTTTAATGTGATTAAAACTAGGCTGCACATGTTACTACTAGACTAACATCAGTTTCAGTGAGGGAAGGGCTGTCTGGTGTGATAGAGGTTCGACTCAGTTCAGAACCAGACAAACTAGAAGTTCTGAGGAACCAGCAGGTGAGCAGAGCTGGATGGATTTAGAAGGTGAGTGCTGTGTTGAGATTTACTGATGCTAATGCACATGCTAATATTCTTTTCCGATGTTCGTTCCAGGCGTGTTCATGTTCTCCGCCACACCTCAGAATGTGAGTGTGAGTGAGAGATCATCCGCAAGGACTTCTGGGTAAAATGAATGATGACCCAGTGGATGACCTCATGGCTATTAATGAGGTCTTCTCCTCCAACGGAAGTAGTGTTGAGACACTGTTTCACTTCGCAACAGTACAGCTAGGTGTATCCTGTGGTCTGGAGAATTCACTAAAATGATTGGCTAATGAGGATGAGTTAATGGCCATTCAAAAAATTTGAATTACCTACTAAATTAGCTAAAGTCAAGGAATCTCATGAAATTTTTCTGTCATGGCTGCCCACTTTATCACAGGTGATGGGCTAAAAGCAGAGGACACATTTTGTTGTGTCACCGTGTGCTGTGCTGTAGTGTTTCACAATGCCAATCACTTCACTTTCACTTTACAACCACTGACTTCAAAAAAGAACACGCCTGTTTTCAGCATGCATTATAATAATCAAAACTTATCACAGATGCACAGTTTGTTTACTTCAAACGGTAGAAATGTTGCCATTGTTTTTGCTGTCTAGCTGAGGCTAAAGTTTTCATACAGGGACGAGCACACCTCTCTGTTCACCTACGACACAGAAATCCTTCTGGAATCGTTTCCATCCTCACCAAAGCACCACCCAACGTTTTCTCCACCATTTCTGGCCTAGGAGAACCAAGGTGGCAGCATGCTGAAAGAGGCGTTGAAGCTGTGCTCTGATAACTCCTCAGATTTCTGCAGGTACAACCCTGCAGAAATGGAGATGACCGATGCTGCCCTGCTCTCATTTAAGAGTCATAATTCTCTGGTTCAAGACTTCGAGCCTTGTAGGTCCTTCTGTAGCCTTTATTTCTCTCAGAGAGGCATGAAGAGAGGAAGGGTATATCTGCAAAGGCCAACTCTGTCCTTCTCCTGCACTGAGGGCCATTTGCTCCATAGTTCTGAGAACCTCACCTCTTAGGAGGATGGACGATGGTCTGGAGAAACCTCCACCTGTATATCTGTATCACAAGGACACAGTGTGAATGTCCCATAATTTATTTATTTTCTGGTCTGTGAAGTTAGTTCTTGTGTTCTGTATTGATCGTTGTGATCTTGATTTAATTGCTGAGTCCATTAAAAATCGACACAATCGGAATTATTAAAGCACTGAGACCAGACCAGTCATGGGATGTTTCTTGCTAAAACTACCGCCAGTAGATGGCAGAGAAGCTCTGCTGTGCACTTCTGTCGGTGTGACGCTGACCATGTCTGACTGCACTCATCCAACCAGCCTCCACGTCGAGTTATTCCTATTATTGGATTTGCTGGAACTGAATCAACAATGTCTGGTTATAAATCCACCATTAAAATCATTGGCCAGAAATGTGCGTCGCATGCAGTCTTTGTGTTTTATATAACTGGTCTTACTGCTCGTATACACCAGACTCATCACGCTTTTCATGTTGTTTGATTCTAGCTCTTTTCGTGTTTCATGCTTAATGCTTAAATAGAAGAGGAAGAAATCGCATAGTAAAGCAGCACATTAGCAGTCCATTAGCTTCCAAACCTGTGATGGTGAAATTACTGAGAAAACCATTTCTGATCAAAGAAGTGTTTAATATAATGCAATATAGTCCAACATTACCATGATTAACCCGTATGTTTTATTCTGGAGTTTATAAATGCGGTGCTGTTGATTATTCGTAAGGGTAGTACTGTGGTGAGTGTTCACATTTGTGTGTGTGTGAGTGTGTGTGTGTGTAAGTGATTCTCTGTTGTGATGGACTGTTTCTCATAGAGAAGGCAAACAGTAGTTAGCAGCTCTGCTGCACATCGCCACTCCCCTCTGACCCCCGCGCTCCTCAACGGCGGCAGAATTACCGGTTCGTCTCACTGTCAGGGCCGCTGACGGACGCATTACGCAGTGATGACACTCCGGTTGGCCTGTTTAACTTTCATGTTTACAGCATGCAGTTTTCTTTGGCCGCTCTTCTTGTTCTTCAAAGGGCTCATTAAGCAGATTTATTACTGATACAATTCTGGAGGTGCTTATTAACACAACCGTTTCTGTAAGCAGTGCAGGTTAAAGCTTTTAGCGGCGGCAGAACCGGTTGCTGTGCGCCAAGGCGATGACTAATGGTGCTTCATTTCTTTTTAAATAAACCTCGAGCAGCTGTTCAGGCAACTTGCCTGGAGAAAACACTATGCTCACTAGACGTACACACACACACACACACACACACACACACACAATCACCCACTATCAACTCTCCTATTATTCTGTAAATGTCACTATAAAACACACACAAACACCAAGCACTGAGCATACCTGTACACGCACACACACGTAACAACACTTGGGAGAAAGAACACAAGCAAAACAGAGGATGAAGCAAACAGAGGATGAACTTATACCAATAATTTAATTGTTAATGAATTCGAATTATCAAAGGCCAATACTTATTGAAGAAAAGACATGTAGGTTTTAATTCACATGTAGGTTTTAATTCTAAATTAAAACGGTTGGTATACATATACCTATAAAACTTTTATTGAGTAACTGCATCATAACGGGGGCAGTGGTGGCCTAGTAATTAAGGAAGCGGCCCCGTAATCAGAAGGTTGCCCGTTCGAATCCCGATCCGCTGAGGTACCACTGAGGTGCCACTGAGCAATGTGTCACAATGTGATACACAATGCAGTGTATCACAATGACAATCACTTCACTTTCATTTTCACTTTTCATTTAGTACACAGCTCAGTTCCAAACCTCTGATCAGATAAAGCTGAAATAAAGCTCCAGTCATCTGAAAGCCTAAACTTAAAGGTGTGATGTGTAAGATCTGGCTACCTGGTGAACTGTATGACACTGTATGAAATAGGGGGCAGTACTTCACCAGAATGCTGCCAAAAAATGTGGCTTCTAAGGACAGTAAGGGACTGTTTTTTTCACACCTCTGAATGCAACACACGAAAAAATGGATGAATATATAATAATATATAATGGTAGTGAGCACAATTTTCACACATTCATAAGAAACAAAGAAATCTACAAATCCCTCATTGTCCTTAATGAACTTTTTGGTGGCTCCAAATCTTTTTTTAATATGACTTGTAAAATACACATTATTAATTTACTTGAGAATAAAGCAACCATAACAGCACTAGTATGCTCACAGCCATACTGTGTTCTTATCTCAAAAGGAGGCATGTCTGCTACCAGCTGTAATGGCGGCTTTTGGCGTCACTCTGCTCCCATCTCGTTCTTTTTCCTGTGTCTTTCACTTTCTCCCCCACTTTCTCTGCACAGGGTGAATCTGATACAGACATGTGGGAATGAGGGGATCATGGCAGCAACAGGTCCATCTTCCGATGGAGACTCGTGCTGTGGGCAGAACGTGTAAACAGTCAGAGCCCTAGCCTCACTTCTCTCCACAGACGATGGAAAGATAGCACTTTGAAGAAGTTTTAAAAAGAAAAACAACGCAGAATTCATTTTTTTAACACCCCTCCCACATCCAAGTCCCACGCAGCCCTCGTCTTCCCTCCACTCTGCAGTGTAAACTGTGTAACAGAGCATGCAAATGGCTGCATCTGAGGGCCCGCTCTTCCCTTGAAGTTTAAAGTGCACTAATGGAAAAATTGCACATTAAAAGGAGGGCGGATGCATTCAGAAAGGGGCCTGCATCCCACTCCCCCCATCCCATGGTGCATTGGTAGGGTCAGGAGACGAGGTGCTGGTGGTGTAAACAACAGCTACCATCTCCACAGAGAGGGAGCCCACGTAGCCCGGCCAGCGGGAGGTAAGGAGAGGAGAGGAGGCAGCAGAGCGGATTTAATGGCAGCAGACACCTTCAGCTCTCCTGCTGCCCTCGGGTGGCCCCTCGGCGCGACCCCCCGGCTGAGTGACAGGGCGGCACAGAGCAAAGTGACAAACTCTGCAGTTTGCAGCTCTGCTCGAGTTGTGCTTCGATGTAGAAAAAGAGTGAAGATGAACAGCTGGGACGTTGTGACTCGTACTAAAATTCAGTTTTGTTTTTCAAAAGACGACTCGGTGCTGCCACTGAAGATCTGTAACCTAATACGACATTAAAATGTCATGTCCCCTCTCTCCCATTTCCTCCAAAGTTGAAGAAGAAAAACATTTACTAGGCTTTGATCTTAGGAGGTGCAGGATGAGCAGGAGAACCGACTTTGTCTGTACGTGCCTGACGGCCTTTGCAAGCTCGGGTTACAGGCCTCTATTTTAACACTGGACCCTTCAAAGCAGCTCCTGCCCACTATGTCCCGTTAACGTTTTTCCTTTCATGCTTGTGTCCTTTCAAGCCTCTGGCCACAAGTTTAACTATCCCGTACAGTGCGGCAGGTAATTAGAGGTAACTGTAATGCTAACTGATCGGTCATCAATAAGTCATCTGCCTGCAGGCTGCAAATTTTAATTAATTTTATATATATATATATAAAAAACAGGGTGAACTTCTGATTCATGGAGAACTGTGTAGAACCGTTTTGAAACATGCTAGGACATTTTTACATTCATGTAAAATTGATTCTGAATTAATTCAGGAAAATGTCAAGCCATCACTCTTAAAAAAAAAAAGAAAGTGGGTCATGCAATCCTGAGCTCACGAGTCGTCCTACCAAAGAACGGTAAAAGAAGAACCATTAATTGAATTAATCCATCACCTAATAAAATTGTAGTGGGAAGACCTGAATTGAGGTCTGACTCACTCACTGACTCACTCATTCACTTTTAATGATCAAACCCATTCCAGGACACCCTAAGCAGGGCTCCAACCCATCCTGGAGTTAAAGCTCTTCTGTATGGAGGAATGGGCAAAAAATTCCTCCAGCCAATGTGCCAGGCTGGTCAACAGTTAGAAGGAATGTGTAAGGGCTGTACTAAATATCACAGCATAAATAGTGAAAATAGAGGTTCACATTCATTTTCCTTTCTATAAATAGATGGCCAAATGTGCCATTTTGCCTATTTTGTTTAACTGGGATCTCTTTATGCACTTGTGTTAGAAAAAATGAAGCTGTTTAAGCTCCTAATGTCTTTATGTAGAAATACAAATATTCAGATGTTCAAGACCTGTGGTGTTTTAGGCTCCTATAAATGCCACACCACACATGAATCATACTTGGCTGCACAGAATTGATCAATTCTTTTTTTGCTTCATATTTGGCGTGGCAGGTTTCATACGCACATTGTATAAAGGAACAATTCCTCAGCCCAAACACAAACGTAAGAAGGCCGACAGTCATGAGAGGCATTTTAAATTAGTTATTAAAGCTGCCCTCCCCCCCCCCCTCACCGTGTAACCAATTTTTAAAAGCCAGTGGCCAAAAACATTACATTTGCTGCAAATTATTCAAATGTTACCTTTAATTCATGTCAGTGAAAGTAGCAGCAGAGCATGCTGATGGATTTTCTTTGAGAGACAAAAACAAGCCGTCTCTCAAATTCTTCCCTAAAAGTATCACAGGCGGACTTTGATTTAACACAATAGCAACAACATGTATGTCTTGTTTTTTAACTAAATCCTCACAGATCACTAATCCTGTCCCAAAAGTTGGATGACCAAGCAATAGGTCTTTTAATAATGTTATGTCACTGCAGGCACGCTCTCACGTGTTCTGTGTGGCTGTCTGTATTTTTGTAGTCCCTGGCTCTTTTAGCCTGAATTTGTGGGAGGAGTTTAAGAAGCCAACTCCGCCTACCTTCTGAGGATTGGTCACCACAATGTATATAAAGTGACTTTAGAGAGTGTTTGGCAGGTTCTCACTGTCTGCTAGGACCTTAATATTTTGGGAGGTCCCCAGGGCCCACGGAGATGTCTGAAAGGAGCCCTGTTGGCGATCTCATTTTTTTCCGCCGTTGCATGTGTCTTGGACCCCTTTTTGTTAGCCTGGTAACTTGTGTGTTAATGTGCCCTTTTTTGTTAACGTTTGTGCATGTTTGAGTTATCCCCTCTGGACCATCCCTCCTTTAGGCTACTCTGATGTTGGTTGACTGAGCTAATATTAGCTCACTGTATATAAAAGCACTATTTGCATGTTTGGTTTGGTTGTGTGTGAAACAGCAGCCTCCTCCTCTCTTTCTTAAAGCCCTAGACTGAGGAACGTGACAACTAAAAAGGTAACCCTTCACATAAGATATATTTATTCTATTTTCATACAAAGGATTCCGTATGTCGATGAATATGGGTGATACCACAAAAATCCAGTGTGTCTTTCAAATATCAATATCCACAATACAAAAATGTACGCAACTTTAGAAAATAAAAGAACTGCCCAATATTAATTTCTACAGTCAGTACTTGATTGGGGTTAAAGGGTTAAAGTTGTAACTTTTAAAATCAGCTTTGGGTCAGTTACAGTACAAACACCATGGTGAAGTGGGGAATATGGTACAGGTGGTAGTAGCCTAGTGGGTAACACACTCGCCTATGAACCAGAAAACCCGGGTTCGAATCCCACTTACTACCATTGTGTCCCTGAGCAAGACACTTAACCCTAAATTGCTCCAGGGACACTGTCCCTGTAACTACTGATTGTAAGTTGCTCTGGATAAGGGCATCTGATAAATGCTGTAAATGAATGTAGATGCATCAATTAGCTGATCTGTTTCTGGAACATGTGCATGGCTCAGTCAAAATTGCATTTTTGTCTCTGATAGTGCTGAACAACTGAGCAGAAACTGATTTTCGGGCCTCTTAAGAGTCAGAATCAGAAGAATTTATTGATCCCAGATGCTTATGTAATGACTGCCACAACACAAAAGGACACAGCGACACAAGATCAATATAAAATATGTTTAAATAAAATCTATAATTGCAAATGTCCACAGTCTGTCTGTTCATAATTGCAACATCACCACAACATGAAAATTTGCAAGCAGCAGGTATTTTTTGGTCAAGTAACGCGCGTGTTAGTGAAACCTCCCATCTTAAACTGGTCAAGCCTGTGTTGATTATGCAATATACTGGACATTTTAACAGCGCCCAGATCTGGGATAAGTGAATATGAACCTGCAGATCAAGCGCCAGGCAGCCTGTGGTGTGAAGTAGAGAGTGTGAAGAGTTCATTAGATGAAGCTCGTTTAGAGGCGTGTAAGGAGGCGTGGGGTCTTGTAACGAGAAACCACACAGACACTCTCATTTTTGACTAACAAAAACACATGACAGGCTGGCAACCAGGCACACACATTCCACCTCAGGCAGGAGATCTGACGGGTCACGGGGGGGCAGGATGAGGAACTGCACTCATGTGGTGACATTAACTGAAACGTCGGGGAGCACAATTACTCGTTGTACATATGGTGGCGGGTAGGAAGATGAACTGTTACGAAAAAGGAAAAGAAAATATTTTGAAAAATTTCTGTCAAAATTTGGTCTGAATACAAAATGTCTTAAATAAATTGCAGCGGTTTCATAATGTATCATCGTACCTGTCACTTTGTGCTAAACTCTTAAGCTCATCCATATAGAGCACAGAAGGGCTGAAACAGCCACAACATGCAGGTGGGATGTCAGCACAATTTTAGGTCAAGTCAACAAAACAAAGTAGAGCAGTGCAAGTACAGGCCAAAAGTTTGGACACACCTTCTCATTCAATGTGTTTTCTTTATTTCATGACCATTTACATTGGTAGATTCTCACTGAAGGCATCAAAACTATGAATGAACACATGTGGAGTTATGTACTTAACAAAAAGTGGATACCTGGCCTCCACAGTCACCGGACCTGAACCCAATCGAGATGGTTTGGGGTGAGCTGGACCGCAGAGTGAAGGCAAAGGGGCCAACAAGCCTCTGGGAACTCCTTCAAGACTGTTTGAAAACCATTTCAGGTGCAAAGGGTAGCTATTTTGAAGAAACTAGAATATAAAACACACACACACTGAACAGAAATCCATTGAGAGGTTGGTAGACGAGTTTAATACCTCTTACGCAACCAGGGTGTCAGGCAGGGCGTGACTATGAAGGGTTAAGAAAACAATATTAGTCACTTTTTTAGAATGATTCCTTAGAGATTTTGGACAATAGGGACATACACACATTTGACAAGACTTGTCATGCTTGCTATTGCTGAAAATAAGTTTGTACCAGCTACCAACTTATTTGGTAGTAGACTGAGCACATTAGAATTTCCACTGCACCTTGTTTTTAGGACTAAATACACTATGAGGGTTGTTTTAAACAGCAAATGTTTAAACATTTAATGTACTGAACTGCACTTGATACAGAAGAGTTTAACAGGCTATAATGACTGCAGTGACTATGAGGTTGCTCTAAAGTGGCCAGTTTAAAGTGTCAGAGTGGGGACAATGCTGGCACATATTTACACACACACACACATGCTCATGTGTGTGTGTGTGTGTGTGTGTATATATATATAAAACACACACACACACACACACACACACACACACACTCACAAGGATGACTATATACTTACGTAATACACAATTTCTTTTGCGCAGTTACTTTTTTAATTTAGAAAAATTGCTACAATTATGTTTCTATTACAAATAAAACATTAATGGATGCGGTCACGGTCCACGGAACCAGAATGTGAGTGTGTAGGAGGAGACCAGGAACCCTGGTGCGGTGGGACGCAAGGAGGCAGGTAAGTTCCCTCCGACTTAATATGTGAACGAGAACCGGCTGGGCATTTATAGAACAATTTAGTATGGGACAGGGCGAGAGGAAGGAGTTCAGGAGAGAGTATAAGATAAGAACAGGAACGGTTGGCAGTGGCCATCTTGCCAATTCATAGGAGTCACGTTACCTCGTTTCCATGTTGCTCCCAGTCACATGGATGGAATCATGTGACAGATGCTTTGAACTAATAATTATAACCTGTTTAAGAATGCATTTTTGTCCTTTTTTGATATCTTTATTTCACCCAAATAATTTTCACCCCTCTGAGATGCAATCTTCCTCAATAACTAAATAATAAAAATTACTTTAGTTAGTCTGACTTGGCTCATGTTGACCAAAGCATGTAATAAAATGAGAGTCATTGCACAACCATCCATAATGATAATCGCAACAGTGTGCACCGGCGTGGCCGTGTCTGTGCTTAATTAGCTGCAATTAACGTGTGACGTCAGGATGTGTTATCTGGTAATTCTCCAAGCCATCAATTTGTGTACAAATCAGTTGTAATTGGTTAAGCAGAGGGGATCTGTTCAATAATGTCACATTAACTTCACACTTCTGTGAGGCTGAATGAATTCAAGTAAATAAAATAGTTTGCTGCCATATTGTGTGTCATAATTCTGACTCGCCTCAGAAATGTTGCATATACTTATTGAAATGAATTTATTTAACAATTGTGAAGGTTGTTAGACAGCCACACATTTTGCGTTTATTTTAACATGGAGGCTGGTGTAGTGTTAGTGTCCTGGTCCGAGGGCGGGGCTGTGGAAGCAGACTCGCCCCTCTTCAGGGCCCAGACAGCAGGGTGATTTCCAGTGATTGGGTTGCCCTGCAGGCCCGCACAGGCCCGCAGACGAGCCCAGCGCGCTGAGCGCAACTGGGGGGAGGAGAGTCATTACGGCAGGATGAGAGCAGCCTCATCACGCCTCACCACGCCAGGAGCCCCCACAGCGTGTTACATCAAACAGGGGACAGGTGACGCCCAGCAGGTGAGGCTGCAGGAGCAGGCAGGATGAGGGCCACCGTGGGGCAGGGGGGCGGGGAGAGTCCAGGATGAAGGTGGGGAAAGTCCACACTGCACGTCTCTATAGTTTCTGGGCAAGTCAGTGACATGCACATAACATGCACTTAATACATGTGTATCTCTTCACATTGTGTATAAAATATAAGAAACAACAGTATCAGTACTGTGGAAAAAATGTAAAAATTAGATTGTGAAGACAGTATATGAAAGAAATAATCTGAAATGTGTTATCTGAGTAATAAATGTTTCTGCTAAAGGAATAATAAACATTTTTTTAATATATGTCATTATTTTATCTGGATCTCTTAATACAGATATAATAAAGATAGAAATAAATGTGTCAACAGAGGTTTGGAAGCCAGACCTAGACAACATCATTTTTTTTGATAGTTTTTAGACTTAAACATCTCAAATTGCCAGGACTTTATCACAGTAATGTGTATACTGTAAAACACACTATACCTGATTTAATATGAAATAATAATATAATACTAATGCAGAAAATATAACAGAAATAAAATGCATACATTTTTATTCAGCACACTATGTCAATTTTTCAGCAGAAAAAACATTAAAAAACGTTTTTTTATCTTACTTTTCTGTTTCTCTTCCATGAAAGAATTGCAGAGATTGAAGGACAGTCTTATCTCTAAACAAAAGTGAGTGGGGTTGGGGAGGGGTGTTTTCCACTCGGTTGACCTCAACTCATGATAGGTGCAAGTCTGAACTGGCATTATGTTGTAATTTAAATCCAACACGTTCCTATGGTTACATGCAGAAGTTGCACAGATTTGTAATTTATTGCTGTTTTTAATGGCATTTTTATGTAGAGGATGTGTAAGATGATCATACCATAATTTAACTCCTGTAAATTAATACTGTAATTTAGATTTTATGACTGTGTTTTAATTGTTTCTGGCTGGTTTTATAAGACACTGTATGCTCATCCCAGCTAGTTTTCCCAGGAACACTAGTATAAAAAAATCTTGAACAAAAGAAACAAGAATCCTAGCACGCTGGAATTAGATGCTCCCAGTGGGACAACTTTAATGAGCTGCAACATTTTTTGTTCTATTGTTAGAGTTTTCATCAGACATCAACCCATTTTAACTTTTTTAAGATGATAAGAAGTAATAAAAATAAATCACCAATGCATTGCAGTGTCCTAATTACAGCATAAAACTGTAATAATTTAATGAAGTCCATCGAAACAGAAAGTGTTTTTTTTTAAGTTGGAAGATTTTATTCAGGACTTGGATTGGTCTGGTTGGGCTGAATCATTGTGTTCTCAGGTTTCTTTGTCGGGTTTCAGTGAACCGTTGTATTCAGAGCGCTGCATAAATCTCTATTCATGTTAACCCATCATTGTTGGACTCAGACTAGATCTGTGTAACTTGAAACCATGGTTCTGTTGTGGAGACAAACAAATGGCTGGCATTATCATCACAGAATGAATATTCTAGGCTCCGTTTACACTGATATATAAACTTTATACATATTATTAAACTAATTTCAATGAAGTGCACTATAAATGTATTTTTAAATGCAATCTTTACTGCATATCATTCTTAGTATATAGTATGTGCTTACACCTGGCTGCCTAATATTGTCTATGACCCCCCATATACAACCAGAACAACTACCAGAGTGCATCCTGCTGCGTCTCTTCCCCAAGCATTACTCCATGGTCAATTAAAAAGGCCATTTTTGGAGCTCTTGGCAGTGGACAGGGTGGCAACACAGATTCATAATGTGTGTTCTTTTATGGCATCAGACCAGAGCCTTCTGCTCCCCCCCAGTTGCCACCAATAAGCCTAGTATTTGTGACACCCAGTGGCCTCAGGGTGCTCACAGCCCGATGCCGAGGCAACTAATGAAGGAGTCCTGAGTAATCTCAGCAGAAGCCAATTAGGCACCATTGCTCATCCTTAAAAGCAATTCGACAGCACCCAGTGGGTGCTGCGACATTAATGTGGATCAGACGTACCATTATATTTTGTTTCTTTTCCTAACTTCAGGATTTGACTTTTGACTCCTTTTGTGTTTCCTTTTTTGGTCATTGTGCCTCTTTATTTTGTGTTTAATGAACATCCTAACCTTAACAATGTCCCGCTTCAGCACTTCTTCTCCCCTTCATCCCCGAGACGTGACAGTGTTAGCCTGTCAAAGGTTTACTATTTGCCATTATTTGGAGTGCTGTTCTAACCACTGCGTACTGGGAAGACTAAACAATCCTACTCAGTAACCTCTGAAAATGGTTTCTCCAAAGGAAAACCAGCAAATTACTCGTTTTAAATGTCTTGGAGGGTGGAGGTCGTGCCATTAACCAGCACAGAACTCAAGTGACGTTTTTGTATCTCTTACAGTGTGAGATGGGGAGTGCTGGAGAGGGAGAGTGGATGAGAGACGGTGGCCCACAGCGATGGCTGGCCACTGGTTGGGCGGGGGGCTGGTGTTCGGCCTTAATTGAAATAACATGGTTTCGAAGTGGTGTGGCCCCGGTGAACTTGGGGTCCGCAGATGCTAGTAGTGCAATGTTGCATCAGTTGTCAGCCCCAGCAGAAACAAATCGCATAGAGAAATCAAGGAAAGAAGAAAAAAGATAATTTCTGTGTAATTTGTACAAAACAGATCACCTAATGTGAGCCAAAAAATAAATCAATCTATATCAATACACCACCATGGCACCCTTGCATGGAGGTCTCTGCTGATAAGATTAGCCGGCTTTTAATCTGTTTTACGGCTCGCAAATTCCAACACTTTCATTTGTCACTTGATGCTTACGCGGGATTTCGGCAGAGCAAATCGTCCGGGCCATTTACCGATTAATCACTCGTGGAGGAACGCGAGGTTCACATCTCGCTGGGGGTGCTCCTTCTCCCCTCTAATGTTTATGGCTGCTTATCTGGGAATCCTCATAATTAGTGGAATCAGAATCAAAGGCAAATAAATACTCTGCGCTCTGCCCCGGCCTGTTCGTCCCATGGGGAAATTTCCCGTTTTATCCCTTTTAAGTGATGTGAACTTTTTCTTTTTTCTGTGTTTGTTTGACTGAGATTTATTCCCCACTCTGCAGTTGTGCAGGTGTGCATTGTCAGCCTCTGTTTGATGTTTGAAGTCTGTGTCCTAATCATCCCCGGCAGCTAACATGGCTGAAATGATAGCTTCCAACCCCCTGCATCTGATCAAGCAGTTCTTCCACCAGAAATTTCCCATCTGCATCTCGCTAGTCGTCACACAGTCAAGATTCGGTCCTTTTTTTCCTCTTTAAAAAAACAAGAAGTTAAACATTACTCTCTGGGACCACAGGAAATGGCGTACACCTCACTTTATGTCACCGCAGAAGAGCATAATAGGAGAAAATAGTTCGCCGTACCCGTTCCGCCCAGGCGGATGTACGTTTTGCCCGGCTGTGGAAACCATTAAAGGGCGAATCAATCAGGCCGCAATGTGGAAAAGGCACAGAGGTCCGGAGAAAAACATCCAAAAGTGGAGCGCGAGCAGCGAGATAGAGCTGGCAAATTGGTTGCAGGCGTACGGAGACTCATGCTGCTGTAAGCAGACATGGGTGGGAGTGATCTGCATGTTTTGCGAAACACAAGGCGTTCAGAAGTGATGTGATCCTTTTGAGATCTCAATTGCTTTTTCCAGACAAAACTGAGAAAGAAAACTGAGACTTCTGAACATCTCATGTTGGTTATATGATGACAAAAATCTAAACTCGACACTTGAAATGTTTCAGCTGTGGATAGATATGTATTTTTTGAACGATCTTTTATTATCACTTGTATTGTGGTTAATATTTTGGATTCAAACGTATCTCAAGCAATCGCCGGAGAAGCTCCTGAATGGTCTACCTATGAGTTAAGAAAGAAGCCTTGATGTGAAGTGTCACAAATGAACTCACTTTTAGTCCTCGGAACAGATAAATAAATCTACAAATGGAAGAGAAGCTTTCATCTGAGGCTCCCCGAGAGGCTCATTGCTTCAGGACACACACATGTCCACCCAGCCGCCTGCATATATTTTTTTAATGTTTCTCATCACTGACTGTGCAACCAAGGTTCCTCGCACATCACTGCAAGCCCTCATGTCTGATGGCTCTGTTAACCCGGTGCTGCCATGTTTTCTTCCTTGCTCTTGTGAGCACATCACAGACAACTGCATTATGATGGTTCCACATATTTTTCTCACCGATTGTAACCAAGAGATGTTTTTTTTTTTTTTGCAACAGTTTGCCACTCAGGTGCCAGCTCAACGGAACCCCAGTAGATATGAGATCTTCTGTTATTTCCTGGACTGGACAACTTAGGGAAACCAAGACTTCTCTTATGTCTTCAAAAAAAAACATACATGAATAAAAGATTTATGGCTGGTTCAATAATACCCAGACTCACTGCCTTATGGTCTTATGGTGATCTCTACTGTTATATTAGTAGTCAGATGTCATACTCACATACTCATGGGGAACGCTGGGTGACCAAGGCCGGTAGTGGTAGGGAAAAGCACCGTGTGGTTTGACCCATGTGTCTGAGGCAACGCACCAAAGCAGGAGCCCAAATCCACCAGAGAGCCCCTAAATCTGGGACAGCTTTGTTCCTGTCATTACAGATAATGGCTTTGAACTAGCAGCTGCAATTACGCGTAATGGTCCGCTTGAGTAACAATGATCTGCCAAAATCAGACTAAAACATAGAAGAAACTTTTCAACTTCAAAGCGGCCTCTTTCTGCTCCGCTGGTGTGTTTTCCCTCGCCTTCTGGGTTGATAGTGTGGGATTTATCTTGTGCAGCGCTGGGCTCACCTGCTGTTTCATCTATGCCGGGGTGTGGGCCACCGTATGGTGGAGTGGGTGGAGATCCAGTCTGATGGCTATGAGATGGGTTTTCGATGGTTTATGCTGATTTGGCGAATGGTGGGACTGGATAAGTCGAGATTTGAGGCGGTTGTCGTTTTTAAAGCATAAAGTGGCATGAATGACAGCAAGACAGAATAAACTAAAATAAATCTGTTAGATCTGGTTTAGTAACTTAGCTGAGTAAAGTTCAAAATGGGTAAAGAATCACAAACTGTGTTTGAAGGATTGAAGGCCACCACATGATTATGATTGATTATGGTAAAGTAATATGTGCGTTTAGTCATGCTGCTCTCAGATCTAACGAAGTAAAAGCCGATAAGCAATAACTTAAGTCGGTTAAGTGATGTTAACTTGGTTAAAATAGTCCCAGCTTCTGTGTAAAACGAATGAACTAAAGTGCTTGCATAATAATTATCAAATAATTAAGCTAAAGGTATGCATGCTAAATAATAAGGGACACAGAAACATTTTGTCCACATGCAAAAAGTTAAATGGATTAGCACAAATATGAACCATTTCCTTTGCAGAGAACCGTCAGTAATGAGTACATGTGAAGTAAGCCCTGCACTGAGCCTCGCTGGTCATATTTGCGTGTGCCGATGATGAATAAAGTGAGGAAAATAATAAAGGGAGAAATTCTGCGCGTCACCCTGCACCGCTTTGCCACCGACCTCACCCTTCAATCACCGTTTTCCGCCTTCCCCTCAAACTCTTATGAAATGTGGCCTTAATCACGGCGGGATGGCGTGCTTGGTGACTGTGGTTAGAACATGATAGGGGAAGAGCGGATCTGAGCCGCGTCTGGTATCGTGGTCGGATCACATGACTGTGAGACGCAGCTACCGTCTGCAGCTGCAAAGCTCGGCCTCTTCCCAGAATTCCTTTATCTCCGTTTAAAAAAAAAAAACAAAAAAACATCTCCCTACTTGTTTCAATGTGCCTGTCATGTTTTTCTCCCTTGGTTTTTTTTGGCAGATGTGATATACCCTCCGAAGCAACAGCGGCGACATGCTGGTCATAATTAATACGCTCCAGAGGCCACCGCAGGGTTTCTGACCCTGCTGTTCTTTTTTTTTTTTTTCTGACACGCCACTCCAGTGGGCATTCGTGGGCTTGAAATGAGCTGAAAAAAAAAAAAATCTGATATGAAGCAGGTGCTAACTCTCCTGTTAGATCCGGTTCGGGGAGCCGAACACGTTCCGCAGTCATTACTGGATTTCATTTATTCACTGTAGCATAATTACAGCATAATTGGAAAGGCATGCTTGGCGGAAGCGGCACGGCCTCGTGCACGCCAGCGAGTGCTGGCATTTCAAATGCCCGCCGTTCGATGCGCTTAAAGCCACCGCGCCTCGGGCTGTTCCCAGGTCAGCTTCCGAGATAGCCTGGGAGAAGGGAACAGAAAGACCCTCCTCATCGTCGTGTTTTTAAAGCGAGCCCTGCGATGCTCACTGTCCTTAGTGCACCCTGACGCTGAGCGATGTTTATTAACAATTTATTATCTGAAGAAAATATCTTTTGTTGTTCCTCCCATTTTATAAAGCACAAGCCACAGAGACAGCTGGACAAATACAGCACCTCGTCTGGGATTGGAATATAAGGTTGGTCCTCATCGTCCCAGTCGAAGGAAATGTGTTTCCAAGAGCACATATTATATCTGCAAATGTACACACACACACACACACACACACACACACACACATCACTGTTAAACACGTGGTGCCTTCATTTCTGTTCATTTTCGCTGGATATTGTTTCGAAAGTATTGATACAAAATGGTACCATTTGTGCAGAATGGGTTGAACTATGCTTTAATAAGTTCCCATATGGTATGAAGCCTTCAGTTTGATTGTTGAAAGATGCCAGTTGCATGATGGCCGGGCTGTGTTTACTGTATTTAATAAGTTCACAATGTTTAATGTGCCTAGATGAGGGTTTGAGAGTATGTAGAAAATTACATTCAATCTGCATATTTGCTAGCTTTTTGGTTTGTATGAATAGCTTTTGGATATATTATTTCCAAACTATTCCAGGGTCTGTCAGCTCAGGTAATGCTGGCTTTCTGGCGTCTGCGACCAGAACCAGAATCATCTGAAAACAAGGCCTGGATTTCATTTTGAGTTTGAAAGTAGAAGAGCCCTGTAATCGTTAATACGATTCCATTTTTACCTGACAGCTCATTTGAGATTCCGCTGGATGATAAAATGCACTCGAAACAATGTGTACGTAATAACATTGACATTTCCAGTTTATTAACGTGTTAAGGAAGTCATAACTCAGCACTTGAGCTCCTGAGTATGACATCTGGCTAATAATATAATAGTAGAGATCGCCATAAGATCATAAAGCAGTGAGTCTGGGTATTATTGAACCAGCCATAAATCTTTTATTCATTTTTTTGAAGAAATAAGAGAAGTCTTGGTTTCCCTAAGTAGTCCAGTCCGGGACACATTTGCAGAATAGCGACATCGTCAGCAACAACACAAACCTACATGCTGGGAATCCAGGCAAAGCCAGCGTTCAAACCTCAAAGGCAAACATGCAAACGACTCACGTCGCCCTCGGCAAGCTTGTCCGTCGTCACACAAACCAGTTTGTGAAAAACATGTTGATACCGCTTAGCATTTTGTCTCTTGCTGCCACGTTTCACACTAGCTCACGCTCTGAGGAAACCGCCTCGTAGAGCTTGCAGGTCCGCCAGCAGCTGCAATAAGCGAGCAGTTAATAGGTCAAGACCTTCCAGATCACCAAACGGCTCAGGGTTAGTTTGAGTGTTAACTGGGCCTGATCTTTCACTGCTGAGGCAAGGAGACGTCTTCTCTCATTAGAGCAGCGGTGCTTAAAGGCCGGAAGGTCCGAGCGCCGTTGCGTCGTTCCTGGCTGCTGTCGCGGCCTCACCTGCAGGACGTTCTGACTCAGGCTCAGTGGTAAGGAGTGGAGTTGTGTGAAAAGAGCCCAACATTCCTCTTCCGGTCTGCCGGGGCTGTAATTACAGGGCCCTCTGTGGTGGTGGGGGACTTCATGGGGTCTGAGCTGAGCTGAGGAGCGAGGAACCAACCACCATCATCTGCGTTTTTTTTGAAGGAAGGTGACACTCGGGGTGCAACACGTGTGTGAGCACGTGCACACGTGTGTTTACGGGTCCGTCTGCATTCACGTCTCTGAACGTGCTGGAAAGGGTGGATTTATGGGATATTCGGGATATACGGGAAAAAGTCCCCCAGTTTTCCTCCCACATCAAACAAATTCTTATGGGATGGGGTGGTGGGGTTGGTTCTGGTGGGTATACAAGGGAGGCAGATTTGTATAATCTGAGTGCCGACAGCAGCCGAGTATAATGGATGCCTGACCGCGTTGGTCCACTGTGACCCCAGACGTGAAGAATCGTGGCTGTGTTTTGTGCTGTGGTAACCAGAGATCTCTGTTAAACCCCACGTGTTCCAGCAATGAGTCACGTGGCCCTGGGGGCATTAAGTCAGAGATCGCACCTATAGTGATTAAGAGATTATCTTTAAAACGTTGCTAAAGGACCTGGCAAAAATGCTCGGAGTCGAGGCCTATTGTGAGTCAAACGCGACCTCTTTAAACTCTCATATTCGCGTTTTTTTAATTACACACCGTTAATAGCATTTGGCTGCCTGAGGCAAGTGCAAACATGAATGGTGGATAAATTCATGACGATAAATCGCCGCTGTTTATTCAGTAATCATGTCCGATGACATGCGCTTCTATCTTTTCTCTTAGTACCACTCAGGTGACATGGCAGATGAGGGTTTGCATGACAAAAATATTAACATTACTATGAATTATTATGAAATTTCTCAGTTTTAACCCACGAAAGGAATTTAGTTTCATCATTACAGTTGCTGACCCTGTAAGGTTGCATGAAAAAAAAAGAAGTGTAATTTTGCCCGAGTCGTGCTTTCTGGCTGTAATGTGTTCTGTCTTGCGCTCACAGTTCAGTTTCCACCGCAATGCTGAACAGGTGCGCTTATCTGAACAGCTCAACGTCATTCACACTTCACTTCCGTGCTCCATCTTGAGAGAGCGCAATACAAATATAAATTCATCAGAGTCAAGACACACACACACACGCACACACACATTCTCCACGTTTTAAAAACTTTTTACACTTTTGTGACTGCTTGTATTGTCTCAATTGTTACCCAAATTTTTTTCTTCAGGTAGCAGATTTGTCCAAAGCACCGTCCCCACACACTGCGCCTGTCAGGCTGTCCACTGCTCACCAAGGGTGATGGTTAAAAGCAGGGGAGACGTTTCGTAGTGCTTCACATTGACAAGAACAATCACTCTCACTTTTTTACTTGTGCCTGTTGAACTGTTCTTTCGGTCTCCCTTTACGGGGAATAATAATTTGTGTGACCTGGTCTCCAGTACATTTGACAACACTGACTTGAATGTGAAAGTGAGGTGATTGTCATTGTGAAACACTGAAACGCTGCCCCAAAAATGATTGAAGATTGACCACACTGGGATTCGAACTCCAGTCGTCTACAAATTAGACTGAGGACATAAACCATATGCCCGCTGCGCGAACGTGTGTTTGAGTGTGCTTTCATCTTCTGTAAAAAAGAGACGACTGGGGGGTGGGGGGGGGCACACTCATCTTAATATGCGTATAATTGTCTTTAATAAAAACCACATGGTGATGTAAGACTGACTTGTTTTACGGCCCCTACATCTGAAAATCTTTAACATGTTCACGTTTCTGCGAAAAGGATTTATTAGCCTGGAATTTATTCCAGATTAGCTGACTTTATGACGTGTCACAGACGTGCAATGTGTGCAGCAGGTCGAATCTAATGGTGGTGGCTTTTGTGGCTAATAAAGAGAATTAGAGCACTGACATGGAGCTTGGTACAGTTGTACTTGCATTTGCAAAGTTATCCAGTTCAAAGTTTTCCGGACTTCCCATTGTTTTAGCAGGACTGGCATAGAGTGGAGTTGGATCACGTTCATCTGAATACGCAACCAATCCAAGGTTGCGGGCATGAAGTATTCTCAAATGCATCCTGACTGATCTGATCAAGCAAATTCCACGAGGTGTTGACAGGACTGGCGCATGGAAACGCCTTTTCTTAAAAAATAAAAAATAAAGAAGCTATCTGGTTTTCCCAGATCGATTTGAAGCCCTCAATTACTGCAAATGTTCCTGCTGGACAAAGACAACAAATCTCGCCAAGATGGGTATCATCCCACAGGAATTTACTTCTGCGCGAAAAAGAGAAAGAGTTCCAACGAACGGACTCTTGAGATTTAGGGGCCCGTGGTGCGTCTGCTGGTGCCGGCGTCGTCCGGCAGGGGGCGTCGTCGCGCACAGTCTCCATCGGAGAAATACAATGCAGTAATTACTACATTAATTAAAGCGCCTCATTAAATACGGAAGGTCAGTCGGTTAGGTTCGTTGAAACACCAGAAATGCGTTTGTTGTTTTATTTTATTACGTCGTCTCGTACATTAACATCAGGTCAACATCAGCGTCGATTAAAGATGGTCGTTATGTAAAGATTTATCTGGATGTCGGAAATATTAATATACAGTACAGGCCAAAAGTTTGGACACACCTTCTCATTCAATGTGTTTTTCTTTATTTTCACGACCATTTACGTTGGTAGATTCTCACTGAAGGCATCAAAACTATGAATGAACACATGTGGAGTTCTGTACTTAACAAAAAAGGTAAAATAACTGAAAACATGTTTTATATTCTAGTTTCTTTGCTCTGATTACTGCTTTGCACACTCTTGGCATTCTCTCGATGAGCTTCAAGAGGTCGTCACCTGAAATGCTTTTCCAACAGTCTTGAAGGAGTTCCCAGAGGTGTTTAGCACTTGTTGGTCCAGCTCACCCCAAACCATCTGGATTGGGTTCAGGTCCGGTGACTGTGGAGGCCAGGTCTCCACTTTTTGTTAAGTACATAACTCCACATGTGTTCATTCAAAGTTTTGATGCCTTCAGTGAGAATCTACCAACGTAAATGGCCGTGAAAATAAAGAAAAACACATTGAATGAGAAGGTGTGTCCAAACTTTTGGCCCGTACTGTACATCTCAAAGGGACCAAAAGGAAAAATGTCACAGAACAATATTTTCCACAAAACATGACACCCCAACCTAAGTGACGAAGGGAAGGTTTATTCCGTCGGAGGGAAACCCGCGGGCTGCAGGTTGCTCGAATCCCCCCCGTTTCCTGTCACATGGCTGGAAATCGGATCCTCTCTCTCTCTCTCTCTCTCTCTCTCTCTCTCTCTCTCTCCCCCCCGTCTCTCTCTCTCTCTCTCTCTCTCCCTCCCTCCTCCGCGGTCTTAACTCCGCGCTCCGCCGCCGATCCGCCGCAGATCCGCTCCGCGCAGCCGAGCTCACCTGCGTCCACCCCCCCTCCTCCGGCTCCGGACCACCGGCCGGACCATGGACCGCTGGCCGCTCAGCGCGCTGCTCCTCGGCGGCGTTTTATCCGCCGCGGCGGCGTCCAGCCCGCTCCAGTCCGGTAAGGAAGCGGCTTGCGGCGCAAAAACTTTTTTCTTTTTCTTTTATTTTTTTACCCCCCCTCCCAAAAAAAGACTTCTGTGCAGCGTCGTAACTTAAAAACGGACAAAGTCATCACTCGGAAAAAAATAATTCTCCCAGCGTGCATTAAAATGTGAAATTAAGTGCTGTGTGTCGTTTTTGAGTTTTCTATCTAAATGATGAAAACACTGAAAAGTCATTTGTTGCGTGTCGAGATTATTAAAAAAAAAATTAAAAATTCCTAAACAGAATTCCCATGGAAATCCCTCTTTTCCGACTATCCTGGTCTGCACAGGTCTCCAGGATTTCTGGATTGCAACGTTTAATAAAGACCACGCCGACCAGGGTGCTCCATCTGTAATTTGTGCTTCACCCCCAGGCCTGCAGCGCGTTGCTTTTTCATTTTTGCTTTTCTTAATTATAGTCCCTGATTGAAATGAGAGGTTTTTCCCATGTGTGCAGAGCCCGAGCCGAGGCCCGTCTGTACCTCCGCATTGACAATGTATTTAAAGCTCTGAAGTCGTGGGCAGAGTCCCCGCAACTGCTCATTGTCCCCCCGGCGCTCGCAGTCGGGCTGGGAATAACGGTGGCAGAGGTGCCGAAGGTCCGATGGAGGACGGACCGAACCCCGCCGTAGGTCTTCTTCTCACCCGGGTCCAGCTCGTGTTTTCACATGAGTTAAATTGCCGTTTTTACTCTGTAGAAACTAAACTGCTGCGGCGTAGCCGTGTAATGGACACGCCGCCATGCGTGCCCTGCTGCTGTACCTGCTGCACCTGCTGGCGGACGTGCTGGGTTCTCCTCTCTTGGTTTTTCTGCTTCCTGTAACAGGGACGCCTGTTAATCCTGCGTCCGCTGTGAACATCCCGCTCGTCCGTCTCCAGAATGTCCCAGAATGATGAAAATGTCGTTTGTTGGACATGCCGACGTTGCGGCCTCGTGAGTACGACACCAGATTGCACTCTGGAACTGTGTCTGACGGACTGAAGGATGTGATCATCTCTGCACATCTCCCGCAGAATAGATTTAATAATCGTCACAGTCGAGCAGGGGCCTAACGCAGCCGCAGGCGCCGTTTCAGGAGGGCCACGGCCGATGTGTTCGGGAATGTCGCATTTTTGTGGGAGTTTGTTACATTTACATTTAGAGCCCTTATCCAGAGCGACTTACAGTCAGTAGTTACAGGGACAGTCCCCCCCTGGAGCAACTCAGGGTTAAGTGTCTTGCTCAGGGACACGATGGTAGTAAGTGGGGTTTGAACCTGGGTCTTCTGGTCCATAGTTGAGTGTGGGACCCACGGGGCTGCCACCACCCGTTAAAATGCGGCTCTGCAGGAATGTGGCGAGCAGGATTCCTTGTCGGGAGGAAGCACCACGGAGACGTCTGTTGTCTGCGAGGCCCGGCCTCAGACGTTGTTTGGGTTCTGGAGGGAGACGCAGCGCAGCGCCTGTCCTCCCAGAGGGACGGTGACCCGGTGACCGCGGAACAGGGAGAAGGGGCGTGGCAGGGAGATAATGGCACCTCGCCTCAGCCAGGCCGCCCTGCCCAGCGGGGCGGAGGCTAAACCCCGGGTGAGAATGTCCTCCTGACACCCCACCACGGCGGCCGGGCGCTTGCTGTCCCGCTTCGAAGCGTCTTTGTTTAGTCTGAACGTCGGCGCTGATGAAACGGCGCCTCACTCGAGTGCCGTTATATGTTTACGGGCGTGTAATTATGAAGGACCTGTCGGGATGCCTGGGAGAGCGTGGAGTGGGGCAGTGGTGGCCTAGCGATTAAGGAAGAGGCCCCGTAATCAGAAGGTCGCCGGTTCGATTCCCGATCCGCCAAGGTGCCACTGAGCAAAGCACCGTCCCCACACACTGCTCCCCGGGCGCCTGACATGGCTGCCCACTGCTCACCAAGGGTGATGGGTTAAATGCAGAGGACAAATTTCACTGTGTGCACTGTGTGCTGTGCTGCTGTGTATCACATGTGACATTCACTTCACTTTCTTTACTTTAGAGTGGGACGGGCTTCGCTGGCGTTGTTAAAGGGGTCAGAACACAGCATTCGAACCTTTTTCCTTCGCCCAGGTGTCTGAAACGCTTCAGGTTTTCCATTTCGCACCCTCTCTCGTGTCCTCCTTCTGCCCTTCCCGTTATATCCCCTCCCACTCCACTATCCCCCCGATGTGCCCCTCTCTCCCCGGCCCGCCGCGCCACTCTGACAAAGGCCCCATAGACGGACATCTTTGTGTTGCCGCGCCGGCGACGACTCCGGGTCAGAATTGGCTCGTGGGCTGATTTCACCGCACCGTGCGTAAGCGCAGGAAGGGATCTGCAACTTTCTGGGAAGCAGAGGAGGCGGAGGAATGCGGGCGGAGTTGTCGGGCGGGGCCAGGGCGTATGGGGCTCAGATGTGGCCCTTCCTTCCGGTAAATCAGACCAAGGCCTCTTTGTGAAGACTAACAGGCTCTCGCGCACGCCGCCGCCGCCGCACGCTGCTCCTGCCTGGCGTGCCGGCCACATGAGGAAGTGGCATATGCGGGGCGGAGTTCTGGGGCGGAGCCACGCAGCACCGGCATGCATCTGGCAGACGGCACGGAAGCCGCCTGACGCTGCGTCCCCTCTGTGAATAGCTTGGGAGTGGAGGAGGGGTCCGATTGTCCATTGTGTCTGAGTTCTGCATTCAGCCTTATCCTCCGTGGGCTCATGTTACCCCAGGGGGGTGATGGGGGGGCGTAGATCTGTGATTTACAGCGGGGCCGTCTGAGCCCATGTCTGGCCTGACGGTCAGACCTGGAGGCGACCTGAAACGTTCGGGGGTCAGTTGATCGAGATGCGCCTCTGGCTGCCACCACCAGGGGGATGGAAACTGTAATGATGGTGAATGGAATTCTCCCTGATAAATGGATTCATGGAAGCACGTGACTGAAGAAAAGCACCGGCAGTATAGAACAGTAGCGTAGAACCTGGGCGATGACATCATTACATTTACAGCATTTATCAGACGCCCTTATCCAGAGCGACTTACAATCAGTAGTTACAGGGACAGTCCCCCCCCGGAGCAATTTAGGGTTAAGTGTCTTGCTCAGGGACACGATGGTAGTAAGTGGGATTTGAACCCGGGTCTTCTGGTTCATAGTTACCCACTAGGCTACTACCACCCAGTTCAAGTGACCGTTCTAGCTGTTTTTGGCAGGTGGTACCGGTAATGTGAGTTAAACGTAATGACTAAATTGGTTTGAGCCACTGGCGCCCTGAGAACTGGGCCTTAGAGGGCGTGGCCCGCCCATCGGCAAACGTTCAACTGGGTAATTCCAATAGCAGAGCCATAGAAAGAAAAGATCCAACTAAAAGCTTAGCTTACGTGCCGATGGACTTGAGGAGGAGTTTTTTGGGGGACCCCTAATGATCGAGAGGGTCCAAAGCTCCGTGCACTCTTTTGTTTACGGCCCCTCGCTGTGCAAATCACCACCTGCCCCGAGCATCCCGCCGCCGCGGGAGATGCAAAGTGGTGTGGCGGCGTCCGCCACGTCGAGCGAGCAGGCCCCGCCCCGCCCCGCCACGCCCAGCCGCCGTGGGGCTGAGGCAATTGGATATGACAGATGCGGTGGCTTGTGTAAAGGCCGCTGTCGTGCCCTCAACAAGGTGGTGTCAGGTTTGTCGTGTCAGTCGGCTGTGATCTGAAACTGCAGCCGCAGACAACGTGGAATTAATCTGTCAGGCAGCTGCATGCTCCACATTCGCTGGCTCTGCGCGTGTACGTGTGTGTGTGTGTGTGTGTGTGTGTGTGTGTGTGTGTGTGTGTGTTTTGAGTGTGACTGTGCATATTATACAACTGTCACCTTTTACAAGTAGGGGCGTTTTTTTTATCGGTGGTTGAGGAGGATTTGTTTTTAACAGAGATTAGGATCAGTCAGCCCCGTTGATCTCACGCATGCACACACACACACACACACACACACACTTTCTCAACTTTTATTCTCTCCCTTTAAACTGTCACCGGCACTTCCCACCATCAGCTCTTCCGCTTGGAGGAGAGCCACTGCCTGAGCGGCCTCGGGCCCTCGCGTACGGTCCAGCGATGTGGATCCGTTCCGGTGTGCCGGCGCGGTAATGAAAGGGTCACGACTTCGGATTCCTATCCGGGCTTTTTTTCCGAATGCAATTTGGTTTGTTTGCATTTCATTTGTTTGTTTCAAAATTCAAAGCAGAATGCAAAGCTCGTATGAAACGGAAACAAAGAACGAGCGTTGGGTAATCCGTCATTGCTGACCTACAAGCCATTACCATGGCAACGCCAATCGCATTTTACCGCGCCCGCGGATGTTGACATGGCAAGGCGATCCCGTGGTCCACGTCTCCGAGCGTACGGCAGGGAGCTGGAACGAAGTCGCTGGAAAGGCGGCCCCGGCACTGCGAATAAAACGAAGGGCTTGCTCGTGTGGCGTCCGGTCGCCGTGCCGCGGTGAGGTCACGCCGCTAGCCCCGGGCCATCTGGAGGAAGTGTTTCAATTCCCCAGTTTGACCAACGTCAATCCCAGAGTTTCCTAAGCAAGCGTGTTTATGTGGCATTTCATGGGGCTCCCGTTTTGGGATGATAATGTCGGGATATTGAATTGCTGCCGTGCCGGGCATGACCTGCCTTCTGAGCGCGGTGCCGGTTGTCTTTGGTCACCGTCCATACCCTTGTTCTGAAACGCAGGCATCGAGGCCGAGAGGAAGAACCGCGGTTTGAAATAAAAATTCCTACGGAAGTTGATACGTTTCTCCCGGCATTAAATATGTAAATTGGTTTGTTTCAACCCTGCAAGTCCTATGAGAGCGAGAGAGAAGCGCAAAAATAAACGTGCGAACAAATGAATGGCTACGAGAGCCGCCGTGCCGCCCGGCACCTCCCCGCCGGCCCGAGCTGTTGTCCAGAAACACTTCTGCGGCTGCCGGAGCAAATTGTTGCCTTCCCTCGCTCCCGGGGTAACCGTGACGCCCGCAGCCGCTCGTCCCGGCTGCCCGGCGGGCCGCGCTTCCGCCCAAACCGCCCCGGCGCGCTGTCCAGGCGAAGCCTCGTTTTTAAACGCTTCGCCCTCGTTCGCCTGTGACCTGTGACCCCTGGCAACGTGCCGCGCTGCTCCAAACAGCGACAGTGCAAGTTCCAAACGTTCCCAAGCCGCCGAAGGCAGAAGCTACGGACAAATCTCGCTTCTTATTAAAAACCGTAGCGATTCGGCTGAACTCCGACCTGACGGTGGCCCTGATTTATTCGCGTGTCCACGAGGCTCCCCGTGGTCTCACGTGGCGGCCGACGCCACGTAACCGGAGTCGCGGCCCAGGTCGCCGGGTGGGTTCCTGTAATCCATCCGCCTGTCAAAAGAGGGCCCAGGCACGTCCGCCGCCGCCCATCCGGTCTCCCGTCAGGCCGGTGGTCAGATGCTCGGCAAGTTTACGGCGGCGGACGAAACCAACACCACAACAGCCGCACCGGCACCGAAGCCAGATGGCGGATATTCGCGTTCCGGTGGACGGGAGGACGAGTTCCAGACTTCTCGAGCCGAGTCAGATGCTAGATGTTCCTCGGAGGGACGGGGTAAACAAACTCCAAATTTACATCTTCCGTAATTACCTCGCATGAAAACGCGTGGCTTACGGCGCCTCTCGCCCGCTCGGCGGAGGAGAGTCGAGCCGTTTTTTAATTTGAGCCGAGCAGCAATCACACATGGAAACTGCTGCGCTCCTCACAGGCATCAGAATGCGGCGTCGCTGGGCCTTTCATCTCCTCGCTGTCAATCACCGCGGGAACGCGCTGCACAAACTTCTCCGGACGAATTTTCCAGCCCCCGGGGGGCTCATTTCTGACAATCCTCCGCCGCTGTTCACCTCATCGTAGCAGAACTCCACCCATCCCTGCAAATCAGTGAAGCCTACGTGGCGTTCAGAACTAAAATGCTGTCTTTTCATCTAGTCGTTCCCGGTTTCTGGCCTCTAAAGAAACCCAGGTCAGACCCCCTCACATGGCATAAACTCAACACGACGGCATTAATTGTGTTCATTTATTTCAACATGTTAAATATTCTGAGATGTTCCGATAGCCATGCAAGTAATGTGATGTTTTTTTGTGATGCACAGCAGCACAGCACGTGGTGACACAACAAAATGTGTCCTCTGCTTTTAACCATCACCCTTGGTGAGCAGTGGGCAGCCATGACATGCGCAGTGGTGGGAGTGGTAGTAGCCTAGTGGGTAACACACTCGACTATGAACCAGAAGACCCGGGTTCAAATCCCACTTACTACCATTGTGTCCCTGAGCAAGACACTTAACCCTGAGTGTCTCCAGGGGGGGACTGTCCCTGTAACTACTGATTGTAAGTCGCTCTGGATAAGGGCGTCTGGTGAATGCTGTAAATGTAAAATGTGTTTGTTGGCACCTTGGCGGGGCAGCACTCAAACCCGGGCCGCCAGCGTCAAAGACAACCGAGCGGTAAAGAAGCAACTGGTGTGGTGATCACTAGCTGTAGTCGTAGCAACATATCTTCTAACTACCAAAGAAACTTTTTCCCGTTTACACGCCTTAATTATCTTAAAACTCCAGGAACCACGTTGTGCTGAGTGTGTGACGCGTTTGTCCCCTCGCCACGTCCCGGTTCTGTAACCACTCAACTGGCAGCCAAGCGCTGCGCTCACATGCCCCGAGAAGCCCTGAGCGCCTGCCTGAAACCACATGTAATTAACATTCTTGGCACCGTGATAAACCCCAACCGGCCCTCAGACAGGTGTGTTTTGCTGTGAGGTGCGCGGAGGATGGCGGGGGAGGCGACGCCACTCACGTCCTCGCCGTGGACGCTCTGGCCGCGTACCTCCGAGGACGGGCGGTGGGTGGCTGAAACTGCCGGAATGTTTCTTTGAGGCTTGTCATCCCAGGTTCTGACCCAGTCATGTGCCTCCGGGCCTGTAGGTGGACGTGCGTCAAAGCGCTGTGAGGAAGGCCGGGGACAACAGAGGCCGGGGACAACACACGCATGCACACACACACACTGAATTCCTGGGAACAATGAAGGCTTGTGTGCAGTGTTTTCCGCATCGAGTGCACCTTAAAACGCGACCGCAACAGATAAAAATGACGCCCTTTCCCCCCGTCATTCCTACCGTACCGTAGGTGTGTGCCGACAGGAAGGGGGTGGGGGGCAGGAATGCTGTGGGCAGACTCCCGAGAGTTAGTGCATGTTTTGTTGCCGCGTCTGCTTGTTAGGAATTTCGGTGGCCGGGGCAGTTACGCTGTGCAAACAGCCGAAAAGGGAGAGGAGAGCACATCCACACTTGCCACTTGAATATCTTCCATATCTCATAATCTTCCATAAACGTCTACATAGGGACCGATGACACCGACAAAATCCCACCCTTGATGAATGTATTTTTGTGGTGATGACAACTGCAACGATTGTAGATGACCCAAGATTGTAGTCTGTTACAAAATACATTTTCATGATGAAGAAGACAAATTCAGTGTAGCTAAGTGAATAAAAAGCAATATATACATATGTATTGTTTATCCGGACATGTTGTATTTTGACATTGTATTTCTAGACTGATGGTAATTAGCACTGGCCTCCTTTATATCTTGTGAAGCAAAGCAATTGCTACCACTAGGTAGTAGCCTAGTGGGTAAGACACTCGCCTATGAACCAGAAGACCCAGGTTCAAATCCCACTTACTACCATTGTGTCCCTGAGCAAGACACTTAACCCTAAATTGCTCCAGGGGGGGACTGTCCCTGTAACTACTGGTTGTAAGTCGCTCTGGATAAGGGCGTCTGATAAATGCTGTAAATGTAAAATGTAAATGATTCGATTCGACCTTCCGATTACGGGTCCGTAACCTGTTGCCCGAACTTCCAAACTTGACTTCATGATGCCTCATTCATTACTGAACTTTAAACTATTCTCAATGTGAGTGATATTGATTGAGTCCACTGTGGCAGAATACTGGACCCACATAAATAAAGAATTATATAAACCTGTTCCCTGCTTAGCTTAAATTTGCAATCAATTAGCAGTCATCTTAAGAGTAACTAGTTACAGGGACAGTCCCCCTGGAGCAACTCGGGTGTAGTGTCCTGCTGAGAGACGCATTAGTAGTAATTGGAGTTTGAACCTTAGACCTTCGGGGTCATCTGGTTCACAAGCGAGCGTGTTACCTCCTAAGCTACGACCACACTATAGCTAAGTGCTTGGCGCTTAGCGAACATGACCGATCAGTGATGCCATTCGTAAATGACGTTTCAACTATTCTAAATGTGAAGGATATTGAACGAGTCCACCCACATAAATAAAGTATAAACACCTTCCCATCTCTTGCATTTACAGCATTAAATGCGACCAACAATCAGTAGTTACAGGGGCAGTAAGTGGGGATTGCAAGTGTGACTTTGGGGTCTTCTGGTTCATAGGAGACCGCGTCACCCACTCTGATCCCTGTTTTCTTTATTTGACTTCACTTTCACCAATTATGCAGATTTATGACAGACGTCCTGATCTTGGATGGATTCTGTCGGGTGGTTTAGTAACTGGGCTAGAACGAGTGGCCTTTTGAGCCCATCTTCTCACTTGCTGGTTAAGTGAGCCTGCTGGCCTGTACTTGAGATGAGCCCGTTTTTATTTATTTAACCTCGCAGCCTTCCGTCTGCCTTCCGTTTTCCATGATGAATGGCTCAGGAAATGCCCTGGTTTGAGGTGGACGTCTGCTGGATGTTTTTTCACAGTGTGGTCTCGGTAACCATCATAAAGTCTGAACCGTGTAATTGAAGGCCATGGTAAGAAAAGGTCCTTGTTCTGTGATCTCTCTTCCAACGCAAATATAGCATCACTCATCATTACGTCCTCCGTTCGGATGCTGGGGCTCGCTGAGCGTCCTCTCGCTGCTAATACTGCTTTGATAAAGCGAGCCGTAACACTTAAAGAGAAGCCAGCGTAGCAGGCTGAGACGGCCGTCTTTATTTATATCCGAAAAAACTTCAAAAGCCCAGTTTCTTGGCAGAGCGAGTTGCACTCACTCTGGCAAAATGGACACATTACTCTCCAACGCATGCAACGTTGTCAGCGGGAGCGTTAGACCTTGGGTTCAGTGAAATGCTGTTCTGCAAATTGCCAGGCCCGCTTCCCTCTGCCACCTAGACAGGCGTGATGCAGGTGTGTGTGGTGGGGGTATGATGTGAGGTCTGATGGGCCTCCAACTGGCCATTCCAACGCAGCGTACGGTGTTATCTTTATACAATGTAGAATATAAAGGACAGTTGGTCTTAGTACACTTGGGGATTATGAGCTCATCATTCACCCCTTTTTGTCAGCAGTTTGTCGATTTACTGCACTCATGATTAATTCAATATAGACATTTACAGCATTTATCAGACGCCCTTATCCAGAGCGAGTTACAATCAGTAGTTACAGGGACAGTCCCCCCCTGGAGCAACTTAGGGTTAAGTTTCTTGCTCAGGGACACAATGGTAGTAAGTGGGATTTGAACCTGGGTCTTCTGGTTCAAAGGCGAGTGTGTTACCCACTAGGCTACTACCACCCTATCATGGAAATACTAAAATGTTGTGTGGCAATGACGTCGAAAGTCACAGCTTAAAGACGTCTCCTTGAGTGATTATGTCTAGTTTGATCCCATATAGCCAATGCTGGAATAAAATAAACTAGAATAAAACTTGGACACAATTACATTAATTGACAAACGATTAACGGTTAAAAAAAGGAATTGGCCAATAGTGCACGGTAGAAAGGTGTGGTGGGAGTATTTTTGCACGTCAGCACTTTTTTTGTTTTTGCTCTCTGAGGATCACATCACAGCGTCCCCTCCCATAACCCTGCATATCTGAAGTGGCAATGTGGAAGTAATTAGCCCTTAAATCCTGACCACGGTAATGACAGGGCGATTAACTCTGTGAATAATCCATTTTGGGCCCATTTCTTTAAAAAACAGAAACGTTCTTGTTTGTGGTGGTGTGGTATGGGCGCGTCTTCCTCTCACGCTGCCGTTGTGTTTTGCATGTACTTTATAGGTTTTCTTCCCTCTTGGTTGGTTGGTTGGCTGGTTGGCTGGCCTTTCATGCGGTTCTGGTTCTGTTTCCCATCAACCCATCAGATTCAACCACAACAAAGATGTCTCATAGTGGTGGAAGGAGAGCTGGTTGCTTGGTGACCATGGGGAAAAGGGAAAACAGTTGTATGAGTATAGGGTGTTATTACAACCAGAAGACGGACACTTCCAGCCCCCCAGGGGTTTATAATGGACGGAATAACCGTACCATACCGCACAACGCATTTTTTTCTCTTCTCTCTCTCTCTCTTTCTCTTTTTCACATTTCCTGCAATTTTTAAACAGTTCATTCATCTTTATGATTGACTCTCTTATCTCACCCCCTCGCCGTTTATAGCCATCGTCACCGCAAGAAAATCGCTCCCCATGCCCGCATGAAACCGCTGCCGTTGCGGAACGCTGCGTAACCCTCATCCGCATGACCCTTTTACACCTCCGCTTGGAAACTTTCTGCTTGTTCTCGCCACAGCTGGAAACTGACGTCTCTGAAACTGCAAGCCTTGGCAGAGCAGCTTCTAGTTCTCCCCCCCCCCACCTCCTTCCCGTTGTCTTTTTCTCCGATTCTGCCCGTGCATCCAACCGCAGGCAAGGAGCTGATTTACAGTCATGTAATCCACTCAGCCAGGAGAGGGTGGGTGAAGGGCAGCGTCGCATTTGGGATGCACAGTCCCGCCCCAGATTCCTGATGGGAGGAGGAGGAGGAGGAGATGGCGATTGCTCTTGGGTCTGAGTGACTCTGAATTGCACTTTTCTCTCTTCCCCTTGCCTGGCCAGCTCTGCATGACGGCCTCTCCCTCGGCCAACTCATACAGAACAAGTGGGCAGAGAGAGAGACGGGTGCACTTTAAAGGGCCTATTGAAAATGCCTGATGTAGAAAATAGTGCTATATACAGATATGCACCAGTCAGCCATAACATTATGACTGGTGAAGTGAATAACATTGGTTACCTTGCTACGCTGGAGGCGAGCAGTGGGTGGGGTATATTTTAGGCAGCAAGTGAACATTTTGTCCTTGAAGATGATGTGTTTAAAAAGTAGTCAGAGTTTTGACAGTGAATTAAACAAGTTATTGCATTTCCTAAACTGCAATATTCTTTGTCTGCGGTGTACTGCAGTTTACAATATGGCCATCATATTATTTATTTTGGAGAAATCTTACAACATTATTTTTCATGCACACTGTGCTAGTGGGGTTCATTATAATGAAAATGCACTTTTGAAGGGTCAGTACCCATCACTCATGGGAATGGGTGCCTCCCTGGTGAGCACAGACAAGCTGCTAAAGACACAGCAAAACTCAAATTGATCCTTTTCAGATCAAACTTTAAGGCTGAAACCATGGAGAAAAATGTAGCAAACATTTCATAAGCTGTAATTTAATCATTATGTAATATTTTTATGTCTAATTACATCATCGATTTAAAATTCCCAGAATTCTCATTATCACAAAACAGTTTTGAACATTAGTTCAAGTCGTTGGCATAATCAGAATTTTTTTGTGACAGACCTCTAAAATGAAAATGAACCAAATGAACCAAATGCGTAACCAGTTTGCATTGTGTTTGTAATTATGTTCTGCTCAGTGAGTTCTAGATTTATTGCATGAGAAGCACCCATAAGCAAATCTCTAATTCCATATGCATTTTCTCATATATTATCATATATTTGCTGCACCCCGCATTAAACATATGAAAATCAAGTTTTCTTGTCACTTACACTTATTTCTGCTTGGTTCGTAGAGTGCTACACCGCTAACGGCCAGGACTATCGAGGTCATCAGGACCGGACCTCGCTGGACGGGGGCAGGCCATGCCTCTTTTGGAATGAGACCTTTGAGCATCCCTACAACACCCTCAGATACCCCAACGGGGAGGGCGGACTGGGGAACCACAGCTACTGTCGGTCAGTAACGACTCATTGTTTTAAGTTGAACCCATGGTAAATGTCCAAGCCCTGTTACTGTCATTTTTGACCCATTCAGTATTCAGCGCAGGCCGTAAATCAGAAGGGTAGATGATTTAGATGAGCCCATCCACAGGGTTTGAGCGTAATGGAAAAGTCGCCATTTGCTCTTGGACAGTTGGACAGTTGTCACAAAATCAGAAGAGTGTGTGTTCTTTCCCACATGCCTGAAGAAATGCTTGAAGAGTTTGTTCAGGCAAAGTCAGATGAAAATATCTCTGCAGCACAAGCACGGACAGATTAGTGCTAAAGCCTTATAACTAATGCCTTTCCTTCTTCAAGCTTTTTTTAACGTTGTCCCCACACATGGTTTCTGTTACTCTTCTGGAGTCTGTTCTGATGGCAAGGTGTTGGCTTCCCATCATCATCCTATGACGACAGAAGTGTTTCATTTTAAGGTAAAGGTGGTCGTGTATGATGCAGCTCACGTGATTGAAACTTTAACTTAGGATGATGCACACTGACATTCTGGCCAGAACCTACCCGATTCAGTCCTGCTTGTTTATCTCAGTCATATGTTGACTGGAGCAGAAGAAAGACTGACAGGTGGAGCGATGGCATTTGGGAGCATTTTTCAGGGACGACCTCGTCCTGCCTGGCATTTTTCCCGCACTGCTGGTAGAAAAGGGAGAGGTGTATAGAGAGCGGGGACACCCCTCCTCTGTCTCAGTCTGTTGTGTGGCTGCTCTGCAGACTGGATGATGTGGGAACAGAAAGGGGGATTGCAGTGGCAGACGGGGTGGATTAGGTGGAGTGGGGGCTTAACACGTCTCAAAACAACTGGAGGCAGGCTTTTTCTGTGTGTGTGTGTGTGTGTGTGTTTTGAAATTGCAGTCATGAAAACTAAAATTTACATAACATAACATAATATGAGTAGTGTAATTTCTACATTTATTCTCATCACCCATGAATATATCATTGATTATATTTTACAATAACCAGTGTTGGATATTTCTGCATGAATGCTGAAAGTTTTGCAATGAAGCAGATTGTAGAAAGTCAAGTGTAATTGATCACCATGCAACATCACCTTTGATCACCAATATAATGTGCATTGTTGTCTTCACTTCACACATGGAAAGGTGTTTGAAAGGTGGCATAAAATTAAATAGGAGATATGATTTATGTGTAATTTATTTGTAGCTTTAAAATGATCGGTGCAGAAGGAGACTCTTCAGTCTTTTAACCTGTTAAATCCTGGGACAAAAAATTAATCAACCCAACTAATCAACTAATTTATCAACCCATATAGGAAAAACACACCACAGGTTGATCCAACTGTGATGTAATGTCCTCAAAACAAGTCAAAAGGAGCGTGCCAGTAGCGTGCCTGTCTGACACAATGCCTGGGCATGCTCCTGATGAGGTGCATGTGGTTATTACTTTGATAATAACATCAACCAGAGGAGACAGAACATCTTAGGTAATAATGCTGTGGATGAACAAAGTTATTAGTCATGGATTAGTCTGCACCTACATTTGATTTCTTTGCCCCGATTGCACTCTCTGAACCTGTTGCATTGGTCCCCTCAAGTAAGCCATCAACCTGTGTCCTCGACCCAATACCTGCTAGACTACGGAAGGAGGTACTACATACATTAGGTGAATTATTCCATTGGTCTTAGCTATGTTCCTTTATGCCTAAAATGTTAAAAAATCGCTGCCTAAGAAACCTACTCTTAATCCAGGGGTTTTATCGAATTGCAGACCTATTTCTAACCTTCTACCTTTGTGCTTTTTTCACCACAAATAACATGTTAGAAATTTATCAGTCGGGTTTTAGACAGAACCATAGCACAGAAACTGCCCTACTGAAAATATTAAATGGCCTTCTTTTATCTTCTGACCAGGACCTTATCTATGTGCTAGTGCTCTTAGACCTGCAACCTTTGACACCATAGACCATAACATTCTACTAAATCAGCTTGAAATGTTAGTTGGAATACGTGGGACAGCTATCTCCTGGTTCAAATCCTACTCATTTGATCGCTTTCACTTTGTTGGCTGGGGCAGTGATTACTTTGAAATACGGGCTTCCACAGGGCTGAGTACTGGGCCCTTTGTTATTTTCATTGAACATGCTGCCACTCATTCATTTAATTCGTAGGAATGGGGTAAACTTTAATTTTTATGCAGACAACACCCAAGTGTACATCTGCCAAGCCAGATGAACTTCACCACCTTTGTCTGAAGAAGACTGGATGACCTACAATTTCCTCCTGCTTGACACGGATAAGACCAAAGTATTGGTGATCGGTCCCAAAAGACGTGCATTGACAAAACATATATTGGAGTGTGCTGTTTTTTCAACTGGTCCTAGTACATCTGTAAAGAATTTGTGTGTGACTTTTGCTGCTGATTTGTCATTTGATTGACACATTCAAAATATTTCCATGACTGCATACTTCCACCTAAGAAACATTGCTGGAGTTAGGAAGTTTCTCTCCATCTCTGATGGAGAGAAAATAGTTCATAGTTGAATAAACTTCAGCTTGTCCAAAATCTGCAGCCTGGGTTCCTACACGCACTAGAAACTATGATCACATTACACCTGTATTGTCTTCTTTGCATTGGCCTCAAGATAAGTTCCGTATTGACTTTAAGATTCTTCTTATCACGGATAAAGCTATGATTTTGCTCCAGATTATTTTAGTAACCTACTAGTCCCTCATAACACACCACACTCCCTTTGTTCTCTGGGAGTAGGCTTACTGGCTGTCCCCCCTGTACGCAAATCACTGCTGGAAATAGAGCATTTGCTTATAGAACCCCAAATCTTTGGAACAATCTTCAGAGGGATGTACAGGATTCAGACACAGTCTCAGTATTTAAATCCTTGCTAAAAACCTTCTTATACAGTCTAGCCTTTAACAGCACTCCCCTCACCATTAGTAACGCTGCGGTAGTTAGTGCCGCCGGAAATCTCTAGTTCTCTGTTCAGCTACTGTTATTTGTTGCAAAACCATCACTAACTCACTCTTCTATTTTCTCTATCCTTCACCATCCACTCCATTGTGGATGGTCAATCCTGCTCGGGGACTTTCCTGGTCCGGAGTGATCACGTGACATGGCCGACCTCAATGGACTGTCCTACTTGACCCTCTGCTGACCCCACCTTATAGTCACCTGCTGGGACTCTTTAACACTACCTGGATGCTAATTCATTATAGACAAGTGAACCGCTAGAACCTTCATATGCCATCAGTTTTTGGATTTATTTCGTTCGTTCGTTAATTCTGACCAGAGGAGGATGGCTTCCCCTTGCTGAGTCTTGCTGTTCTATCAAGGTTTTCTTCCCGTTAGAGGGAGTTTTTTCCTTGTCACTGTTGCCTCTGGCTTGGTCACCTGTTCTATTTGTTAGGCGCTTTGTGACAATGTAAATTATAAAAAGCTCCATACAAATAAAGATTGACTGATTGATGTTTGCGTACTGCCCCCCAGTTAAAGATGATCTGGTGGTTATGGTAACACATGAAAGGGTCTGAGTGCCGCTTCGAGGCAACCCACCTCCTGTTTGCTGATCAAAGTGGCCAAGTGGCTGATCTTGGGGCGCAGGGGGCCCCCAGCCCTGTGTTCTCCAGTGGAAGTCATTTGTTTACCCCCTGGGGGGTGATTAGCTCTGAAATGAGGAGATGAATTAGCACCAGGGGTTCAAGGTGAACCTCCTTTGGTTTTGTGTATGGAGTGGAGCTATAACCTGACTGCGTTTGTGTTTGGTGTGTGTGTGTGTGTGTGTGTGTCTGCGTGTTCGATCCCTTTCCTTTTTCATGATCTAATGCAACCCTCCTGAACTCCGCCCACCCTGGAGAGGGCGTGTTCTAGGTAGAACAATTCCAAGCAGGTGTTGCTCCTGACGGGGGAATGAATTGCTCTGAAGGCATGGAAAGCAGTCGCTGCCAATTCCCAAGCCAGGCAAAATGATCATCTTTTCCTGAAAAGTTTTGTTTGAGAAAAAGAACTGCTCTTGCTCTGTTTGTGCTAAAGGAAAAGGGATGGTGCTGTCAGATGCACTTACGAAGGAGCCTCAGATTATTTTGTCCCCGCATAATGAGAGAAAATGTTTGTGGTTAACTCAGTCTTTGCCCAAGGTTAAATCCGTCCCTCTACCCGACATGAAAAGACTGTACATAAAAAGATGTCTCGATCAATACACCTTTCTTTGGAAGGCCAGGAAGAGGATCTGGAAAGTGTTTTTGATTGAAGAAGAAAAGATGGAAACGCCCTTCAGAATTCTCAACACAATGGCTGTAATCAGATATCACTAACCCGGAGGGGGGTTTTCAAGATTCCGTATTATCAAGCCACAAAGGAAAGAAGAATGGATTTCAAGCAATTATGCTCAGCCATGCCGGGACACCCGCTGTCCAAAACTGAAAGAGTTCACGTTGGCCTTGGAAGCTATTCGAATGTCTGCAGCTAACGTAAAAAAAGGAATCTCTTGCGTCTTCAGTCATCTGGACATAATGACATACATAAATGACATACTAAAATGAGCGTGTGAAATATGTTGAAGAGTGTGAAATTTGAGGAGGATTGTAATACTTTTCCAAAATGCTGTAAAGGAGGAGCTTGTAAAGGCTGCTGTGCTGTTTTTAGTGTTTGTATAAGTGATGTATTTGATCCCAGAGAGCCGCCAAGTACTAACCAGGCCCAGACCTGCATAGCTTCCAAGATCGGACAATATCGGGGCATTCTCAGTTTGGTTTGAGCGTAAAATTCTTATAAGGAAGTATAACTAGATGGAGCTGTCTGATTAATGAATAAATTGTTTTGGAATATATGGGACAAATATATGGAACATTGTCAGAGGAAGACCAGCATAAATGCAAAATGATTTTTTTTTGTGTTGAGGTGGACATGCTTGGTTAGCCTTTTAAAAGTGCTTAAGCAGAGAGCCAGAGGACACTTCCTTCTCTTCCATGGGTGCAGTCAACCCGTGGAAGAGAACAGGCGGTGTCCTCTGGCTCTCTGCTTATGCCCTTTTAAGAGCTAAGAGCCAACAGGCTTTGACTGACTGCTCATAAAGTGCCTTTCTCCTCCTTGCGATGTCTGCATGCCCTTGCTGGATGGGTAAGTCATGATTTCATGATAAATTCTGCCTGTCTGTCTCCCCTTCACGGTACCAGGAATCCAGATGGGGATGTGCGGCCCTGGTGCTACGTTTCAGACCACGAGGACGGAAACAACTGGAAGTTCTGTGACATTCCCACCTGTCAAAGTGAGTGTCTCATTGCTCCACATTTTTATACTGCCTTCTATGGTTCTTCTGTGTTTTGTAGGGCTATTTATCATACGGAAATATGTGCTAATTGCCCTGTTGTTCATTAGATTTTGCCTGGACATGCTGACGGTACTTAGAGGCTGTCCATCACCCTCCCTCTCACGTGCAATATCTCTACTGTGTGAGTTTATGTGTGTGTGTGTGTGTGTGGGTGGGTGTGCAGCTCATTAATCTGTCACTTCTTGTTGTCTTATATCTCTCCATGTGATTTCTACTGACTTGGCATGGATAGCCGTATCTCTGTAGTCCCATCTTTAGCCCAATCAAACTCAGGCTTGTTAATGAACAGAAAACCTTATTTTGGACTGAGCAGCATTCCACTTTCACGTCTGACCCACCATGAAATAGAACTACACAGTCAAGGTGTTTTTGGCATATGACCACTTCCACTCCCATAGATTGGACTCTCCTACAGCTTTCTTCTTACCCTGTTCCACCACACCTGGCTCAGCTCCTCAAGAACTAGTTGTGTTAAATGTGGGTTAAGGGATCGGAGCAAGTGCAGTAAGAGCTTCCTTCAACCTGTGCCAATGTTCCTAATACACCCAAATCATATTAGCTTGGTTCACTTGAAAATGTCACCACAGAACTAGTTATAAGACAAGACAATATTTAATGATTTATGCTATTTTAGCATGAACAGAACGTAGCTGATTAAAACATTGCTATTGCTACATGCCACATGGCATTCTAACATTTTATTTACAAAATGCCCAGTTCTCTCCATTTTATGGTCGCTGATGCTACCAGCCACATCACATAAATCGCAAGAGATTGGAGAGGACATTAAACATGGATTTTCCATCAAAATCTGACCACTAACTACAAATGCATGATTAAAGCTTTGCGTCCTTCAGCTGAACTTGACCTATCTAGTCCTAGACCTAGGGGAAGAAAACATGGTTTAGACAACATATTTTCGCCATATGCTTAAGGGGAGAGTTGTGACTCTTCGTCAGTCTCTGGAGGGCAGAAACTCGGCTTAATCAGCGTCCCCTTAACCAGGACCGTGCCGTCAAGACACGGCTGACCTAGATCACACAAGTGGCCCGCCAGCCAGGTTCCCTCCCAGCGCTTTTCTGGCCTTGGCCGACCTTTAAAGGCTCATCTTCAGCACATGTAGGTTAGCTACTGTGGCCCCCACCCCGGCCTGAGCGTGCCAGACTTCGCTGCCCCCAAGCCCTGGCCATATCAGGTGGATGGTGCATGCGCCTCTTCTCTTAATTCTTTTTTGGGACGGGCGTGTTTGTCTCATCACTTGCCTAAAGGCAACTGGGATCTTTTTTTTATTTTTTTTTAAACCATTGTGAGCGGAGATGAAGCGTGTTGCTTTATCCAAAAAGAAGTGCGTTTTTTTTTTTTTTTTCCACGTGTTGGTTGGTTTTGTTTTCGGTCTAGAGCGACACCTGAGGTCCCAGCCCACTGCAGTCAGTTTTCAGTTTGTGGAACGGGTCCGAGCCAGATTGCTCGATCCCAGTCGCCCCGGTCTGTCCTGGGTGCAACCGTTAGTCTTCATTAGTAGCGCCACACACAGTAACGCCAGCGTGTTTAGATTTTTTGTTGGGTGGCTGAGGCTCTCTGGATCCGATCCAGCCATTTCCCAGTCCCCCTCGTCACTGTCAGGAAACCATGGACACAGAGGGCTCTCTGGCTGCCTGTCCCTGTCCCTGGCTCACCCTGTGTGGCCTGTCCAAACCGGGAGGCTGACATGTCCTGGCACAGGACATCCATCAGCAAAATTGTCCTAAATCAAGAGGTAATATGTACCTTATTCAAAATTTCTATTGACTTTTTGTATATTTAATTGAACTATACATGTAAAGAATATAAAGAATATAAAATATATAAGAATATAAAATAACCTTAGACGTCTCACAAAATGATCGACCTTTCATAAATTATTTCATACATTTTCTCAACCTGCAAGATAGATAAGAATCCATCCATACGAGCATCCTGGGCTGTACTATACTATACTATACTGTACTATAGGGTGGTAGTAGCCTAGTGGGTAACACACTCGCCTATGAACCAGAAGACCCGGGTTCGAATCCCACTTACTACCACTGTGTCCCTGAGCAAGACACTTAACCCTAAAATTGCTCCAGGGAGACTGTCCCTTTAAGTCGCTCTGGATAAGGTACCACATGCATCGTGTCCTCCAGGATCTCAGAGCTGACCAGGAATGCTGGAACAGACGCTGCTGCCATCTGAGCCATGAGCTGTGCTTAATTTCCTCAGTCCGTGACCTGGAAGGCAAAAAAAAAAAGAAAACTGTTGCGCCTGACTGTCATTTATTTTCTCTATTCCGTTTCGGTTATTTAATGGGAATGCCACGATGACGGTGACGATCAGAAAATCATGCAGAGTACATTTTTGACCAGGAAAAAAATGAGCCTCTTTTGTCAAGCTGGTGCCCCTTTGATGTTGAGGCTGGTAATGGAAACTGGAGTTGAGGAGCGCACCCTGTAATTTGGTAATCCCAAAACAGTCCACTGACCCGGGAGAGGTTAATTCTCCTTCCACTTCAAACACACCGCAGTCGAACGAAACGCCGCTATTCTCCAGGGACTCCCTGCTTTCTTCTGGTGAACGCAGCTTCAACTCCTAGCAAGAACGGCTTTCAAGCTGTGACAGTGGGAGGCGGCAATTTGATGAACCTCTGGATTCATTGCTGACAAGGCTAATTGTGTCACTAATCCAAGGCTCTGTTATAAAAGATTGAAAATACAAGATCCTTCGATATTTCTTGGATTAGCTTTTGTGTTCCACTAATTTCATCAGTGATCTGTATCTGCCCGCAGGCCACAGGCAAATAGCTGCATTTCATAGGAAAGTCGCGAGTAGTGCCGGTGTTTCAGGTCACAGACCACTCCCCGCTTTGCATCGTGGTCAGGGCTGTCTGACCCCTTGGGTCAGACACCCGCAAGGCAAATTCCTACATGCAGGTAGGAATCAACTGAAAAACCTCTTGCATTCAGTCAGTAGAATTTCCTGTCAAGATACGAAATTCACTTACATTACGACAGTACGTTTCATATCTTACCAAATAAGATAAAAATGACATTTCAGACAGAATTCTAGAATTTTAAATCAAAATCCATACAGCAGTGTTAGACATAGTACTAACTCTGACAAAGTACATAAATGTTAGATAAAAATACACAAGTAGACAACTCTGTAATATTTTTTAATTGTCTCAATGCTGATTGAGGTGAGGTCCTAATGTGAACAAAACCAGTTTTTTATTAAATATATTTAGTCAAAACAGGTGGATAAACAAGTCACAGGGACAAGAACACGTAACACACAGTCCCGTAAAGGCTTGATAACCTTTTCATGGGGAGTCCAGGGATGTGGTGCAGGTGTTGGTAGAATATGGCTTTGCAGGAACAAGGGGGTGTGACAGTGAGAAATATTTGAATTGTTCTTAAAATATTATATTATCCAAAATTATATAATCCAACAAAATAATGTATGAAGTGTATAAAAAGTGTACAAAGAGTGCCAATGATGGCTAGGTTTAGGATTTCTGTAATTTATTGTCATTTTCCCACCATATCTATATAATATTTTTCTGTTTCAGTGTGAGAATCTGGCTATATATCTCTTTTCAGTTTTTTCCATTTAAAACCCATGAGGGATATGTGGTTACTGGGGTTTCTAGTCCGCCTGTTATTCTTTACACAGCCAGTAGGCTACACTGCGGGATCCATTTAAAGCACCAGTAAACTGGATTTGTAATTACAATCTACAATTTCTGTATTTGAATTACAGAGATCCAGTCTGGTGTTGCGCTGTAAAAAAAAAAAATGAAATTAAACTGAATTACCAGATCCTGGAAAGCAAAGCCAGGGATTTCAAAATGCAGATCATCGTTTGACGAACGGGTCTTGGTCACGGTCGCTGCTGTCAATTCAATGGAAATAATTCCAATCAATCTGTTGACCTGGACACACATGACCTGGTTACTTATCACTACTTGATTTTCTGACGTGTGTATTTAAGAGTACAGATTCAAGAGACGGGAATACAGAGGTGGTTCAACGATCATTGGAGGCTGATTGTTCAGTTATTGCAGTCTGACCGTGTGTTGGGGTCCGTGTAAAGATGGGCACAAAGCGTCTCCTGCTGTATGAGGGGTACATGCATATTCCTGACAGCTGGTTATGATGGTGTAAATGTAATGCGTTATTGCGCCAGCGTGTGTGGCATTATGAACCATAGGAGGAGACGAGTGTTCTGTCTAGACCCCCAGAGGCAGCTGGCATATCCTGCAGTGCTGGGACCTGCAGACAGGTGGGGAGCAGGGATCCCCTGTTGCGTCTGTGGGACTGAGCCATCCAAAGAATGAAGTTTCCCCCTCTGGAAAATGGAAATATCCCTCAGCGGCACCGTCGAGTGTAGAAACTCCAGATTTACGGCACGCGGCCCGTCCCGTCGGGAGAGTTATGAACGGCGCGACCCGCGGGGGTTCAACTCCGATCTCTTACACACCTGTAGCCCGTAACCCCCGGCTGAGCCGACGGGCCACCCGTGTGCTGAACACGTTTTTGTTGTTTAAAAAAAAAGGAGGGGGGTTGAAATGTACGGAACCGCTGGCGACCTGACCCTCGCGTGGAGCAGCTTTCATGTCCCTTGAAGGCAGGTGTTCGGGGGGGGGTCCCTGCGGACCCTCCCCCCACCCGTCCCTCCCTCTCTCTCTCCCTCCGTGCTTTCGTAGCCTCGCTTGCTCGCTACACCACCTTCTAATTATTTAGCTTTGAGTGGAACTCTCTGCGCTCCTTTAATTAAGTGGTTAGTCATTCTCCCGGCACCCCCGGGGCCACGCCATTGATCTCCCAGCCGCTTTTTATCGTGTCGTAACATGGGCCAAGAGACACACTGCGCCTCTTACATCGGCTGGTTGGGGGGGGGGGGTCTTGGCAAACGGCACCCGAAGCAAAACATTGTTCTAATAACGTGGCGCCGCTTTTGTTGCTCGCCCTGGTGCGCTTCGCACGTGGGTTTGTTTGCAGCGACAACGTTGCTGGACGTGGTTCTGGTTTCAGAAACACGTCTCCTACGGTCCGCCCTGCCGACCCGCCTCAGAGGCTCATCTGTCATGAATCTGTGATGACAAAGTACACAAATCAAACAGGAAACCGACAGAAAGGCCTGACGTGTTTCCCAGCGTGCGTTCTGGCAGAGTGACGCTTTCATTGTGTTTTTCTCATGCTGTCCATCTTAATGTAGGCACAGATGTTCCTGGATTTGGGGGGGGGGGGGCGATGCAAGTCGGTCACTTTGCTGGGGCGAGGCTGGAGGGATGAAGGGGTGAATGCGAGATTGAAGTAGACAATCGTAGAAGCTGCCTGGCATAACGTCGGTGTTGACAACACTAGCTAATGGAAAGCTGGGACCATTTCCAAGGCTGTGAATGCGGCGGCGTTGGCGTTTGAATTGACTTGTGAATGGCCCTTTATGACAGGAAAGGCGTCTCTTCGGGGCGTTCTCAGCTTCGCTGAATCTGATACGGACGTGCTAATGGATTTAGTTTATCAATGCGGCGGCAGAGGAATGCGATTGAATGCAAACGAGGGGCGGAAGAATGGTGCTGGTAGCCCGTGTGGCACTCATCGCCCCGGTATCGCCGCAAGAAGACTGAACTTCTTGTGCTCGTCCACAAAGAAGCTCTTTCTGGCCAATGGGGAGGCCGGCCTTTGAGTACGGTCTCCTTCGAGAAACACTTTTTACGGTATTGTTAGTATTCCATTGAGTCCTTTTTTTTTTATTATTATTTTACATGAATGAGTCTGCAGTTTTTGTTCTGAGAGTTGTCTCCAAGACAAACTCTTTTATTACTCATGACAAGCCCTCCTCGTTTCGTTTTTTTTTTTTTTGTCCTTTTCTCGCTGTCCCACCCTTCCTCTTCTTCCTCCGTCTCTCAGAGCCCTCAGCTGAAAATTCTGGGCCTGCTGACCGGCGAGGCGGCCTGTAAAAAGCCCAAATATATTTTGAAAAGGGGAACGCCCACAGCGGCCCACGAAAAAAAAAAAAAAAAAAAACGTCCAGATGTCATGACAATTTATGTCTGTAATTACCTTTTTTTTTAATAACACAGGGAGAGAGAGGCGGCCCCGGGGCGGACTTGTCCTCCACCGCCGCTGCCAAGCACACTTGCCAAGCGACCACGTTTGATGTTATTTTGTTTGTTATGCTGCTGCGCCGATATCTTTCTCTCGGCCACGCCCTCCGACGGCTCTCATAAGCCGCCAGACAGCCACAAAGCCCCCGCTGGGGTACCTGTGCGAACGAGGAGCGATGCATGATGGGAAGGGCAATTTTATTTTTATTTTTTTCATTTGGTAAAGACTCATCACTTCACACACCATGTGCTGCACTGCTCAGCACGCCGCAGCTGGGATCCGGCCAGGCCAGACTGGTACATTTACGCACCTTATGTTACCGCATTTCCTTGCCAAGTGGCTTGTTAAATCTAAATTCCATCCGTGCCTTTTGAAGTCTTTTTTTTTTTCCACAAAAGTAGAGATATTTGCACTCGTTATGACTGCATAGCAGATGTATTCAATGAATAAAGGCATGCCCAGTTCTTTTTAATAAAGTTTGGAGATTTTGCACAATATGCCATGTCTGGCCATCTGAGAGATGTTTGTTTTCTCTACTGCAGAAGCTCCCAAGCAGCACTCTGTAGGATGATGAAAGGTTAAAGAGATAAATTGACAGTGGTGTGCATTCTTTCTGTCAAAGGACTGTTGCCTTTAATCTGCTTGAGCCCTGAAGTAGCATTTGCCGCACTTTGAAACTTCTGGGAAGTGGGGAGAGGGAAAAAAATGCTAATTGAAGTTGTACCTTGATGTCCACAAGAAGCTCCAGGTACTGGAGCAGGACCGAAAGAAGAGATACATGAATGATCTACCTCACAAAGTTTTATGGGTGCTCAAATCAAGGTTCTGAGGGGGCTCTGAACATTCCACAAGATTGCCTCCGGACTTGCCCAGTTTTTTTATGCTCTTGCAAAGGCTTGAGTCCAATCTCACTCCAGTCAGTGGCAGCGGTGACCTTGCAGGTAAGGAAACAGAGCCCATATTCCCGAACCGCCACTGAGCAAAGCACCGTCCCCACACGCTGCTCCCCGGGCTCCTTTCATGGCTGCCCACTGCTCACCAAGGGTGATGGTTAAAAGCAGAGGACACTGATACACTGCTGTGCTGCAGTGAGTCCGAAATCATTCAATCACTTCCAGTATCATCAGGATTCTTGTTGGAGACTCGAGAGGAGGGAGGGAAGTGAAAGATTGCGTGTGACTGACAGTTTGTTGCTGAGTTTGACTGCAACCTCTTATACTTCCAGAAATCCTAATCTGAGTTGAAAAGGTCAGTGAGAACACCCTGCCAGCGTGTTTGGAACAGCTGCGTATTTGTCTAAACCTGTCACCATCTCGAGAGCCAGTGAAGTGACGGCCTGCCCGGTTGCATGCAGCTGAATGCTGGCGAGGGGTCTGCCAAAGGGCCGAGTGATGCAAACGCATGAAAAGCAGTGAAATGGTCTGTCGTGTTCTCAGGACTGACCATTTGAACCCCTCGCGGGATGCCGAGCGTTTTCCCGGGTTCAGGTTTCATCCTTGCCCAAACACCAGAGTCTGGACTTACGCAAGGGAGCTGTTGTGTCAGACGGGAGTTTACTTTGGCACAGTGCGGCAGGGCACATGTGTGTGGTCTCCGTCTTCCCTTTGTGCAAAAGCTCTCCGAAACAAAGCAGCCGGCATCGAGGCTGTAGACACCAACGGTAACAGGTCCTCACCTCCAGAGGGGTCTAACTTTCTGTTAAGTAAAGACTGTCTCTGCTGCTGTGGCTTCTTCTACGGCAGAATCATCACAGACTTGGAGACGTAACTCATTTGTTTGCTGGAGATGCCCACAGTTGCAGCAGTTGCTGTAATAGGAACTTATTTTATTTCTAAAAAAAAAATATATATATATATATATATTCTGGAATATATATTGATGGTTTTGTTTTGATGTGCTTCATACAGGCAACAGTGGCGTCTTGTACATTGAAACTAAGTGATTTACGGGAATCTTTTTTATCATTCAGAAACTGTTTTTGGTAGAAAAAACAAATGCAATAAATGTTGTAGGTATGTTATTTCACAGTATAAAGGCAGAATAAACCTCTTCTGGCCAGGTTTATGCATGGCCACATAAACCACATATATCATATTGGATTATATGTGTTCATAATATACAGTAAACTACAAAAATACTTATGCATACACTGCAACTTGTGCAATATTAACAGCATTATTACATTACATTACTCATCATATATTTTATAGTAGAATAAGATAAATAGTATTAATTAAATATAATTGTTGTCCCATAATTAAGAAAATGAATTATTTACTTCCACAGACTTGGTCCAACACCCCCTAGTTCTTCTTGCTGAACTGAGGCAATAAAATCTTGTTCCCAGATTCCAGCATCATGTCTACCCAATTCAGGGTACCCCATCCCCCTAATTCCAGCTCAGGCCCAGCAAGACCTCTTTCTCTGTGGTGCCAATTAATAAACATTCAGACCAGGACAAGAACATTCCTGCACCGACCCGAGTCAGCCTCCCATCTGACACGTTGCTTTCATTTTGTTTGAGAAGTGTTGGGGACGAGCCATGACAAAAGTGTTAATCAGACCAGTTACTTTTGTTCTGTTCTGCTCTAGTGCTGAAGCATGGCCCTGGAGGAGCGTAGTTGTATTTTTTTTTTTTCTATGTACCGTGTATATGATATAAATGACAATAAAAACCTATTACTATGACTACTACTGCTAATCACAGCTTATAAAACACAGCACCCCTTTCAGGAAACTCACCAGCAGACGGTTTATGGGTAATAACACAGTTAATGATTTGCAAGTGCATGTCTTTCAGGCGGCTCTTGTGTTGTTTTTCATGGTGCTAATTGTGCTTAAAAACCACCCCCCTCTGTTTCCATTCTCCCTTTCCCTCAGTGCCTGGAAATCTTGGGTGCTTCAAAGACAGCGGGAACCCTCCCACCCTGACTGGCAACAGCGAGACCTCCAAACAGCTGACCATTCAGAAATGCATCAGCTTCTGCAGGAAACAGAGATACACGGTGAGATGGGAGCTGTGCCCAGCGATTAAAAACAAATATCTGGGGGGGAAGATTTATAGATCTGCATGTTTTTATGATGTGATATTGAAAGGGATTGTTTTTGTGATACACGGGGCACTCAACAAAATGTGTCCTCTGCATTGGCCATGGTGAACTGAAGGGAAAGGAAGTGGACTCGCAACCGAAAGGTTGCAAGTTCAAATCCTGAACCACCAAGGTACCACAGAGGTCCCCTTGAGTAAGGTACCGTCCCCACACGCTGCTCACTGTTAAATGCAGAAGACACATTTTGTTGTGTGTACTTGTGTAGTATCAAAATGACAAAATCAACCAATCACCTTGTAAGCAGTGGGCAGCCATGAAAGGCGCCCAGTGAGCAGTGCGTGGGGACGCTAGGGCACCACTTCCCCAAAACAGTATGGAGATGCCGGGGATTCTTCCCAAATTCTCCCACACCACCCCTCTGCTACGTTCCCTCCACTGGCTCCCAGTAGCTGCACGCATCAGATTCAAAATACTGATGCTGGCCTACAAAGCCAGACATGGAGTAGCACCATCCTACCTCACAGCCCTTATTACACCTCGCACTGCACCTCGTATACTCCGAGCCTCCAGTACTGCTCACCTGGTCCCTCCATCGCTGAAGGTAAAAGGAAGACATTCATCTAGACTCTTCTCCGTCTTGGCCCCTCGGTGGTGGAATGAACTTCCCCTCGAGGTCAGAACAGCTCAGTCACTGAGCATTTTCAAACGGCAGCTCAAGACCTTCCTCTTTAGAGAATATTTAGATTAACTTGTAACATTCTTATTGTCAGACTTATGGATAGAAACTACAACAGAGTGAATAAAAAGATTGTATTCATAGTTGGTGTCCTAATGAACCAGAACTGATCACTTCATCGATGGTAACATGAAAGCACCTTGTAAGTCCCTCTGGATAAGAGTGTCTGCCTTGTAAATGGGATTGAACCTGGAACCAACATCCAAACATTCCCATTTTGGAATGTTTGGACACCGTCATTGACTGAAAACCAGTCTTTGAGATGTTCAGGTAGATGGCAAGATCCTGAATTGGTCAAGAATCTGCTGGAATGAATATTAGTTCTGTTTTCGTGGGATTGAGTTTTAAATGATGGGCTGCCATCCAAAAATGAATATTAGTTTAACATGCAGAGATTTTGAAATCTGAGAGAGGAAGAGGGAAGATGTGCTTCATCTGCATAGCATACACATTTAGTCAAAATTACCCTGACCTTTTTAGTTGTATAGTGGAATTATGTACCTATTTGAGACATTCTGTGACCAAAACAGTTAATAAACTAATCAAGCAACACTATTCAGTTAGCAATAGCAACTTTAAGTGTCTACATATTTTAACCATCATGACATTTATTTCTTTTGGGTTTTTTCCACACTGTGACAGTCAAACAGCCATGGTAAGCACCGGGGATGTAGTGGTGTTGCTGAACATCGGTCATACCACTCCAGATGTGACTTGCCCACAATGTAATGAGAAACAAAGGCCATTCTGGTCAAGCGCAAAGTGACTCTGCTGTGGAAATTGTGTTCTCAAACGAAATCGGTTCCATCTGGAGTGTTCAAACGCTAAAATGTTTCTGTTGCTCTGTTCTGTTTTCTTTTAAGCTGGCTGGCATGGAGTCTGGCTACGCTTGCTTCTGCGGCAACGACCTTGACTATCGGGACCACGGCGAAGCCCCGAGCACAGAATGCAACCATGTGTGTTTTGGTGACCAAACCCAGCCGTGTGGGGGGGACGGCAGAGTCATCATCTTTGACAGTAAGTTGGTGTTAGGTACTTCCTGTGCCATAAACTCTCCATTATGTTCCATGACCAGCATCTACTCTCAGATATGATCACATAAGCATGCATCATGTTCACTGTCATGATGACTGGACATGGCGAGGAAGGACAAGTACGCACAATGTCACGAAACAGGGGTTTAATACATGGTGGACAGGACAATGGAAACATCACCAAACAATGACCCGATGGCGAACAGACACAAACAGGGCAGCTTTATACAATCATACACAGGTGAACACAATCAGGAAACATAATAACAGGACTAACATGAAACTCAGTCCGAACTGTGGATCCGGAGTAGCCTCTTCCGGACCGGATCATGACAATAACGTCCAATAAAAGACTTGTGTTTTCCGCTTAGGGTGCAGTTAATCACCCCATTCAGCATGTCATGTAAGGGCTGATAACTGTATCCTCCCTTTGGTTGGCATGGTTACAGCATTATCTCTCCTGTTTCTCATTGTCTCGCAGCTCGTGTCGGGGCTTGTGGAGGGAACTACACCTCTCCTGCTTCAGTCATCTACTCTCCAGATTTCCCTGACAAGTACGGGGCAGGTCGTGTGTGCTACTGGACCATACAGGTCCCCGGGGCGTCCTCCATCCTCTTCAACTTCACCTTCTTCAACATCGAGGACCAGACAGACATGGTGGAGATGCTGGATGGCTATACCAACCAGGTGGTGGCTCGTTTCGATGGTCCCAACCCACCACGGGAGCCGGTCAACGTCACAGGGGACTTTGTTATCCTCTACTTCTATTCAGACCGAACCAATGAAGCCCAGGGGTTTGCTGTCCTATATGAAGGTAAGGTGTACACAAAATCCCGCTAGAAAACCTTGTCTGTTTTCCACCAAGAGTCCCCGCATGAATTACAGCAGGTGGCTTTGTGCTGTACTGAGATTTGTAAACGCACCAGGCATCATGGAAATCACATTGAAAGAGAACCCTCTCTCTGGAGAAGCAATTTGCATGTGCAGGTGCATGTGGACTTCCTGACTCCTCAGCAGGTTTTGCATAGTGACCACATTCTTTCATCTCATGCCTAATTGAGCATGCCTGCATGGTTTATAAAGAAAATTGAACAACAAAGCCAGCAAGAGAACATATTTTTAATGGATTAGACTGCTTTTGTTTGGCATACATGCCTAGGCGGTCTGAAGTAACTCACAGATAAATGTTTCTGAAAACAGTGACATTTCAGAAAATAAGTGTGAATCCAGGACAAACGTGGGCGGCATCTCAAGGAATCCGAATGCCCCCTTCCTGTGGCACGCTGGACCTCACACGCGTGTGTGTTTTCGAAGTCTCATCATAGCGAGGCGCGCCCGCAGGGCTCTTTTGTTATTTCAAATTGATGCTCTTGGATGGCTTCACCCAAACACAATCTGGATGAGTTAATGTGAATGGCAGTGAATCTAACCACCGGCAATGTGAGGAGACAGAGCGTCACCCGCTTGTCTGCTCCGCAGTTCCATGCGACGACCCCCTTCTCCGGCTCGACAGAGCGAAGCTGGCAGTTTGATTCGTAACCTGCAGACAGGCGGTTAATTTCCCATCCCTGTGTTTAGTTTGCTGAGGCTGGTACCTGTCTTGAGCCGCAGATTTAAAAAGGACGGGGGAGCCGAGAACGAAATCGGTGATATGGAAAGGTCAGTCGCGTTGCCACTTCAAATCAAGTGCAAATTTGAAAAATGACCCCTGAAGGTTGTGTTGGAGGCCGATAGCACACAGAGCAGAGAGAGGACGCATTTTCAAAGACGGTGAAATGAAGGTAGAAATGAATCTTCTGTTGTTGTTCGTGTCTCATCAGCCTTCAGGGGACATGGATCCGGGCCAAGTGACGGAGAGGAGGAGGAGGAAGAGGAGGAGGAGGAGGAGAACACCAGCACGGTGGACCCACACTTGGGAGGCATCACAGACAAATCCAGGGGTAAAGGCAGCGGCATCCTCTATGTCATCACCTCCAGCCCCAAAAAGTCGAAGCAGTATTTGCCAGGTCAGTGGCTCGGACCAAGCTGGACCGTGGGCCACAACAGCAGTATGTGTCAAAACATTCTCTCGTCCTTTCAGTGCTTCGCTTTTCACACTTAATGGAGCTTGTTATTATTATTATCATTATTATTATATTTAATTAATGTCTATCTGGCCGTAAATAAGATGTCACTGATGTCACATCAAGAATGTGGTCAAGGAATAAAGAAAGGACTGCTAGTTATCTGAGAGGGGATAATATTCTTGTTGTTGGTGTTCAGTTATTTCTAAAACTCAAAAAATGACCTTTGATGCGTATTAAGGTTTCTTTATTGTTTAAGTTAAAGAATAGAGGAAGCTGTAGGCATTGTTAACAGCTCTCATTTACATTTACATTTACATTTACAGCATTTATCAGACGTCCCTTATCCAGAGCGACTTACAATCAGTAGTTACAGGGACAGTCTCCCTGGAGCAACTTAGGGTTCAGTGTCTTGCTCAGGGACACAATGGTAGTAAGTGGGATTTGAACCTGGGTCTTCTGAGTGTGTTACCCACTAGGCTACTAACCACCCATGTATGCTCTCATGTATGAATGATTTCAGTCACCCCCCCAGTCAATTCAGGGACAATTCAGTGGACATCACAAATGGTAGCTCTTCTACAGAGGAACACACCCACTACCAAGACCAACGTGCAGATTATCAGAACCTTTAATTTAATCAAGCAACACTATTCATCTAGTCATTGTGACATTAGTGGACATCTTATAGCGCTGGGAAAATATGACCAGTCAAATTTACGCAGTTTGAATTAAAAAACAACAAATTTACACTACCTTGTATTGCGTAGAGCTGTGCAACATATTGGAAGATCGCACATCATGTTTTATTTTCTTCAGACGATATTCACGTCTGTCATGTCTCTTTTGGACAAATCTATCTATGTGTCTGCATATCCAGTAGTGATTAGTGTGTAATGGGTAGTGCACAATCCTGTTAATATACAACTTAACTGTGCGCGCTGTGTGTGCTGCAGCATGGACCATCTATGCTTTAGCTGCTCTTCTCACGCTGACAGTCATCGCGATGGTGGCCAAGCTGCTCCTGCACATCACAGTCAAGTAAGTATGGCCGCCTATCCCTTAGCCCTCTGTTTCCTCCGCCTCCCTTCACTCTGCATTGTCACCAGTATGACTGGATGGTGAGATGTTTGATAAGGAGATGTTTTTTTCTGTAGCCACTTGACTATTTTAGAACCTTTCGTTTAACATTTTAGAAGTGCGCATCGCAGGTTTTCATTTCTTTGTTTTATCGTTTCCTCAGGTCACCAACCATCCCTTCGCTCAGCAGCTCAGACTCGTGCAGTCAGAGCACAGTCTCCGAACCCTGGATCATCTTTTACCGACCCTCCAACATATCACTCTTCAAGAAGAAGCTGAAGAACCACCACGGAGACCTCAACCCCCTGGTGGGCAACTAGAGGGCGGACGGGAGAGACAAGGAGTCGAGGACCCAGCGGCTCAGCCGTTCACCAGGAGACCCGGACGCTGCGTGTGTTTCTGGGCCATCCACCAGTGACAATGGTGGATGATACTGACTTAGCCAGCTAACTTACTGACAAGACACAATTCCACCGGCATCGGTGCGCAGTAGGGGTTCGGTCGTGACGAGATATGACTGATTACAGGATTCATTGTTCCTCCGGCCCTGTCCCGGTCCCCATCGCGAACACGCCAACATTGCTACTATGCCACAAAGGGACACAAAACTATTCAAAGCTCTTCTTGTCTCTACTGTTGTGCAGTTAAATGAACGTCGGGGCTTTGTTTTGTCCTGGGGGCGCTGCCTGTGAAGGTGACTGAATTATAATCCAGAGGAACGGTTCTCCACAATGCGTAACGTGAAACGGGTTGCAGCCGGGACAATCGGCCTTTTTCTGGCAAAGAGAGAGACGTGAATCCTTTTTTTTCTTCTCTTCTCTACAAAAAAACACTCCATCCCACGATGTAGGTCGGCTCTGGTCTCACTGGCGAAACTGTGGCCAGGTGACACACATGTGCAGACAGCATGCAGGAGATTTCCATCTCTCTTCCCGCTTGTGTTTGCAGTGAATAGCAGATCCCAAAACATTCTGGTTGGGGAGTGGGGGGGTTGTTCCATTATTCTACTCCACCCAGAAGATTGCAAAGTGCTGTTCTAAAGTTCTCTAATCTGTCCCATAAGTGCCTTACACAAGACCCAGTGGCTTGTTTTTGGTGGGATGGGGGGGAACCCATTTCACCATTTAAAAAAATATATATTATAGTCCAGTAGATATGATCCATATGTGATAATTAGAAGAAAAGACTGCATAGTTCAATGCATTGTGTAATTCACTGTGGGGATGACAGTGTTTTTCAGCTCTTTTCATTTCATCCATCCAATTCTTCAAAACAGGTTGTCCTTTTCCTCCCATCACATCTTAGCTATTGAAGCACTTTCTGTTTGCCCAATCCTGTCTCCACCCCAGTCCTGAAAACCCCAACTTTTGCGCTGTTCAAACCACAAGCTCTTCTTAATAAAGCACTCCAGCAGACAACACTGCGTTCGAACAGATTTCCAGGTCAATCAGAGCTCCAGCATGATAGGACACACAATGTCCTTAATGTTGGAGATTGAGGCATAACAACCATAATCCCAATCCATTGTCTGGTTTGATGATTTTTTTACATGCACTTAATGTCTGATTTAACAGTTTGTATGGTTTACACAAATTGAGAAAATCTAATCTAATAATAATGCCATTTCAGGATTCTCATGGGATAATGCTTCTGAAATCTATATAAAAGGGATTTTTTCCCCCAACATTTTTGGGGATAATTTTTTATCTGAAAATGTCTCTGGGTGTAGGTGACACCCAGTAGGATTATGTGACAAGGAACAGTTTCTTTTGCTCAAGTTTATTCTGAACGACCCTGTGCTGTATTTTGACTGCTTTCCCATCTGTAATAGATGATAATTATTGCATGAATATATGCCCAGGGGCCTGGGATGTGCAGGGCACCTCATGCATACAGAGCTGTCTCTTCCAGATGAAGTCAGCGAGACGAAAAAAAAATCTTCTCCTGTCAAATCATAAAGAGACAAACCAAATCTGACAGTTTTAATCTAACAAGGTCATATGTGTCTGGTTAGTTTGGTGAATATTGCAAGGTCCTGTTTTCCACTCCCGAGCTTCAGAGCCCCAGATCCCAAGCTAGAGATGCCATAGCGCTTGTTCAAAGGACATGTAGTCTGACCCACAATTAACATTTTGCAAAATGGTTCTGGGCTTTCCCATGCTGCATAAGCAGTGTGCAAACTTAACTGGTCAGGATGTGTCTGGACAAAAATATTGTTTTCTTAAAATTGTAAATAAAATCAGTGAATTTTTTATTTATACAGTAAATTATTGTTATTTTGGACGTAAATGGGATATCTATCTTTTGTATAAGTGAAGTAACTTTGTAGTTATATTTAATGTGTTCCAACTGCAAAATAAATATGCATGTTTCTTAAACGTGTGGTTCCTTTTTGTCTTATGACATTTATTATTTGCCTTTAATCTGGACTCAGTCTGGGGGGGAAACTTCAGCAATTCAAGTAATCTAACTTTTTTTGATAACCAACTAGACTAAAGCCATTTAATTTTTTAGATCGTCATCTATGACTGGCTGAAATGGTAAAATTGTCGCATACTGTGACACAGGAGGTTTCTTTTTTTTTTTAAAGGATGGTCTGTCTTGCTTCTACTGACAATTATTGCACAAAAAGTGAAAATGTAATTTGGCATTTACATTTGCAGCATTTATCAGACGCCCTTATCCAGAGCGACTTACAATCAGTAGTTACAGGGACAGTCCCCCTGGAGCAACTTAGGGTTAAGTGTCTTGCTCAGGGACACAATGGTAGTTAGTGGGGCTTGAACCTGGGTCTTCTGGTTCACAGCCGAGTGTGTTACCCACTAGGCTACTATCACCCTATTTGGCAGACACTCTTAAATAAGTGCTTTAAAATATCCATCATTAAAATCTCGGTTCACTATGACCAGATATGTTTGCATAACAACCCAGAACCCAATATAAAGTGTGCGCAAGTGTCCAAATATTTTTCCAATTATTTTGCGTTTGACGATCTTTATTGATGGAGCTTGGGCATCTAGTAGAATTTCATTCCACTACTCATGAGCCAAGACAGAAAAGAGTCTAGGTGAATGCTTTCCTAGTACCTGGAGAGATGCTGGAGGATCGGAGAGGCCGAGTTACCGAGTTATGATAGATCTGAGGTAGGAGGATGCGACCCTTCCTTGGCTTTGCAGGTAAGCAGCATCAGTTTTATGAACCTGATGAACCTGGCAGCTATAGGAAGCCAGCGGAGGGAACGCAGCAGGGGAGCGGTGTGGGAGGATTTGGGAAGGTTGAAAATGAGTCGTGCTGCAGAGTTCTGGATCCGCTGGGAGATTTTAAGGTCCTGTTGAGGGGAGGAATCAGCACGGATGAATAGCATGAATATGACCTCACCAAGAGATTTGGTTTAAAGGTAGAACAGAAGAGGTCCAAATTCACTTCTGCGCACCCTTTACCTGAACTCAACACACCAATACTCTTGCCAAGCAAAGAGCGTATAGAATAAATGTCGCAGGCAGGGTATTAGTTTCCTTTTAGCAGAGATTACCATTCAGGAGTGCAGCAAAAAAAAGATCCTATGCAAATATTTTGAACCTGTTCTCATTAAAAAGCCATTGTTTGTCGCCCTCTGTTGGAAGCCGTTGGTGGCACACTTTACTTTATTCTAGCTGTTATCAAACCGGGACAACACACAATACTGAATGCCATCAGCGCAGAACAGACGTCCTCCACAGTGTAACTTAAAAATGCGCGCTGTAAGGGAATCGCGTACGCCCTTTGACTGAAGCACGCAGTAAATTACTTCAAGGTCTGTTCATGGTGAAAAGGGAGAGTTGATACCTCATAAAGAGAAAACGAGAGCCATTGAGCCACTTAATGCCATCGTGAATACACCCTGCCCTGGAGGTCCACCCCGACTCCTCTTTTCAACCCGGTGTCCACTGGTGCCTGCCATTGTCAGGTGGTAACATGAGGCCTTGGGATTTTACCCTCGGTGCCATGTGACACAGACTGCAGAGGCCTTTGTATTTTGTTCTGAACAAAAGCTAAACGGTAACATGAAGTTCATCAGGATCCCAAGAGTGAAGCTCTAAAAATGCCAGGGAGAGTTTATTACTCCACATCTGATCCAACTGTTTACTTCAGTAACTGCATCTGGGTTACAAGAAACGATGGAAAGGGGCAAACTTTCAGAGACATGTTGCAACGTTAACAAATGAATGCATCCCTCATTACACCACATTTACTCTTTTACCATGTCCTTCGCCCTGAAGCCAGCACTGACGCCTGATGAAAAATAAGCGTTGGGGCAGGTGCATGTTAGGATATGCAATAAAACAATTAGACTAAGAGTATTAATGCACATAGCAACACAGTAAATAAACCAGTCTGACAAAGACACACAGACCTGTGCTATTGATTAACTCTTAACAGTCATTGTGTGAAATGTCTCCACCTGATGGTGAAGGAAGAAACCCCACTACATTCATTATCACCCAGGAACGCTTCTAACAAAGAACAATTAAAGTTGGAGTTTAATGTCAATTTAAGGTTTCCATAAAACGAGATTAGTGTTGCTGTGATTAAGCGTTAAGCGAATTAAATCATTTGTGATCTTTCCTTTAAAAAAACATAAATTTAGCTTCTGAACTACAACTACTACAAAAAGTAATCGCCGCCGCACAACTATGACGTAACGACGTGTGTCACGTGGTAAACCAAAATGGCCGCTTCCGTGCGAAGTATTGCCCGAATAGTCCTGAGTGACTCTAGACGCAAAGCGCTCGTAATGTCATCAGGTCCTGGTATAAACTTAACTTGCCGAGTCGAGCTTGGAGGCTCAAGGTTTTATAATGAGGATCACGCGGGCAGAACTACGAGTTTCGGGTTCGAGACGGTCTCAGAAGAGGAGAAGGGCGAGAGAGGCGAGTTGCTTATCTGAACCTCCTCTTAACCTTCCAGCCTGTCACGGTCACCCAATGAAGCGATTCAAATTGAACATTCACGGTTGTGTCGTTCCGTGATAGATGAATATTGCGTCTAAAATATTTCCACTGAGCGAATGTGACTCGTTATTACATTTACAGAATTTATGAGGCGCCCTTATCCAGAACGACTTACAACCAGTAGTTACAGGGACAGTCCCCCTGGAGCAACTTAGAGATAAGTGTCTTGCTCAGTGACACAAGGGTACTAAGTGGGGTTCAAACCTGGGTCTTCTGTTTCATAGTGTGTTACCCACTAGGCTACTACCACCACTGTTATATTGTAGGATCAGGTCAGAACCTTCTGAAACCTTACTTGTGTCTTGATCAGTGTACAAGGTGTTCGAGAGCGTGGCTCCAAAGTACGACGTGATGAACGATGCCATGAGTCTGGGGGTCCACCGACTATGGAAGGACACACTGCTCCGTGTCATGAATCCTCTACCCGGAGCTCGGCTGCTCGACTCGGCCGGTGGCACAGGTATAAATATCGCTCCCCATTTCTTCTGTTACCTAATCAAATTCGTTTTTAAAAATTGTTGTTATTGTTAAACTGCTCTCTATATATGTACCAGATCTCTATAAATGTGCAAAAGGCATAAAATCCAGTGCAATTTGTATTTTTTACCAGTGTACTTTGTATACTCCTGTTCTATTTGTTTTTTTATTTAAGTTGTTTCATTGTTCGTGGAAAAGTGACGATGACAATAAAGATTGATTCTTATCGTAATGTGGTGATTTAATCCTAACAGGTGTTGTCTTATTTTAGGAGACATCGCATTCCGCTTTCTGAACTACACTCGCTCCCGGCACGCTCTGCAGCAGCGGGCGGCGTTACGCTCACAGCAGACCCCGTCTTGGCAGGACATTTCCAGAGACTACGCGTCCGGGGAGAGGGCTGTGAAGGCCGAGTCCAGAGTGGTGGTGTGTGACATCAACAAGGAGATGCTGACCGTTGGCAAAGAGAAGGCGGAGAGGCTCGGCTTTGGCGCAGGTGGGGTTGTGGGGTTACCAGCTGCCATTTGTTTGCTTTCAGTCGGTCGGGTCGTGAGAAATGTGTTGAAGTCACGCTGGACCTTTTTCTGCAGGCGTGTCCTGGGTGGTGGGGGATGCAGAGGAGCTGCCTTTTGATGACGACCAGTTTGATGTTTACACCGTAGCCTTTGGAATCCGCAATGTCACACACATAGAGCAGGTAGAGGTCATTTCTTTTCAGATCCTTTAACCCTCGTGAACATAAATCATGATGGTGTCAGTGTTCACTGGTGTAAAATTGTTTCACAATCGGCAAGTATGTGACAGAACTCATACAAGGAAATTGAATCCGGTTGAAGGTGTCTTTCAAGCAGAAGAGTATAAAACTACAACAATATACAATATTGGCTAAATATTATAAACAGAAAATACAAAGATTACAGAAATAATACCACAAATTTACATAAAGTGCAGTTGGAATGTGTGTGGCAGTTCAGCTGATTAGGAGAGCGGAAAGAATCTGTTACTGTGTTCAATGGTCCTGGTCTGCAGGCTTCTATTCAGTTTTTTGAGGGCAGCCGGTCAAAAAGTCAGTGTCCATGGTGTAAGGGGTATGTGATTATCTTCCCTGCTTCTTGAGAGGGACAGGTCCTGGATTGAGGGCAGGGGGACACCAATGCTGTTCATACAGTCCCCAGCCGTCTGTTCTTGTGCAGCTTAGTGGCTGCTCCATACCAGACTGTAATGGAAGAGGACAGGATGGACTCAAAAACTGGATCAGGAAGTCTGGACTTCCTCAGTTGGTACATCCTCTGCTGGGCCTTTTTGAGGATGGAGGAGATGTTGGTCTCCCACTTCAGGCCTTGGGAAATGGTGCTACCCAGGAGACACTGGTCTGTCTGAAGGATGTGTCCTGAAGTCCATTGTCATCTGTACGGTCTTGATCTTGTTCAGCTTCGGAGTACCAGCCACACAACTTCCTGTCGGTGTGCAGATTCGTCCCCATCCTGAATGAGCCCAATGACAATGGTGACATCTGCAAGCTTCAGAACAATTTACGGTCACACCGTTTAAAACGTGTTACGCCATACAATCACTGTTGCGTGTGCTATCTGTTTCAAACACATCAGACTGAAGTATGGCCCATACATATTATCTGTTCCAGGGCCTGTGGTGTAAGATGTGTGATTTGTTGTTCATCCTCAGGCCCTGCAGGAGGCGCTACGTGTGCTGAAGCCTGGAGGGAGGTTCTTGTGTCTGGAATTTAGCAAAGTGTCAAACCCACTGCTCTCCTCGTAAGAACAATCAGAATTAAGTTTGCAATTATTTTTGCTAGCAAGGTTGCCTGTTGTACGTTGCAGCTAACAGATGCGATTTATTGAAATCTTATTTTGGCAAATTAACCTATTAAGTTGTGTTGGACTGATGATTGTCGTGAGTTTTTAAATTCACATTCTCTGTACTCTTACGCTGTAGAATATACGATGCCTACAGCTTCCAGGTGATTCCTGTGTTGGGCGAGGTCATTGCAGGAGACTGGAAGTCCTACCAGTACCTTGTGGAGAGCATCCGTCGCTTCCCCGACCAGGTATCAGGAGATGTCCCTTAAAAACAGTCCGGTCAATACCATATATTCCCAAAATGATAAGACACTGGGAACATGGAAGAAAAGTGGTCTGTATTGTCTTCTTTTGTTGTTGTTTTACTTTTTGTAAATTCTAAAATAATTTGACTCAATATTTGACCAATATCTGATATTAGTATTGGATTGGCCCACCAATGGAATGAAGCATGAATGTTTTGTGAACGAAGATGTTGAACCGCCGATCGTTTTCTTTGCTGCAGGAAACATTTAAAGCGATGATAGAGGATGCCGGCTTTTTCCGCGTCCAGTACTTCAATCTGACTGGTGGCGTGGTGGCTATTCACTCAGGATTCAAGCTGTAGGCATGTAGGCATCGGGGCAGACAGTGGCCGCGCCCACCTCCCACGAAGAGGTCAAAGTAAAGAGACCACCAGCAGAACCCGCCAAATGTTGTGCAAGGCACATCTTGTCTGGGCTGCATTGAGGGACTGTAACACATTGTCTTCTTGTGAAATGCCCTGATCTGGTCCCTGCAGAGACAGACAAAATTACAGCTTTTCCTGAGAACAATGTTGAGAAAGGTTTCTCCTTTCTCCTGGTTTCTTTATGTGTTGCTGCAGGAGGGATATTTTGAAAGCCCCACATGTGTTTTTATATGCTAGACGGGGACAATTGCTTTCAGAAAGATGTTGGCCAGTTTGCAAGACAGTATGAAAGTGCACAATAAAAGCCTTGTTCTGTATTCCTTTTTGAATTATGTTAAATAGTATATTATTACTATACTTTTTGACTAGCTTTAGTAAATAATCCTTCAGCCCATATAAGTTTTTATTCAGTGGGGTGTTGACCATATTTAATTTGGTCTGCCATAGCTAATATTTATCCAAGTATTTATCCAAGATTGGTCAAAAGAACATGTATTTAATTGAATTTTTTGTATTCACTATACTTTAAGCTGAGTGGAAAAAAAGCCAGATTTTCGTTCCTGCATGTATTTTACCACAAAAGGATTTTGATGGGTGAGCATTTTGCTATTTTAATTTGTATGATTAAAATCCCATCACTGCCTTGTCTTCTGTGTCAACACATTCGGAGAGGTGCAGTTCCACAACATTTAGGTGCCGAGTTGAAGTTGTCCAAGAGTAATCACCCCACCTGGCCTCAAACATGGGTTTGGGGGTTGTGTAGCTGTAGACTCTGCACAAACAGAGACTGAACTAGTTCTGTGACTTTACACAGCAAAGCATTGTGCTAAAAACGAACATCCTGATCTTTGGTGACATCTCAAATCAGTCGTCTTTTTTTCTCTTTGACAAAGATAGCAGTTGGTCATATTGTATCCAAAAACTGCATCTAATCTGTATCATGTACCAAAACACATTAATATATGTTTACATATATTTGCAAAAACAAAAATATTGATCGGTATGTATTAGTAAAAGATTAAAGAAAGAAATCTTGCCAACACAAACTTGAATAAAACCATATATTTTTTTCAGATCTTTGTACACTTTGTTACAAAACTGTATGGTGCTAAAGTTTTAAAATCAGTTTTTGGTCAGAGAATATTTAATCGTTTTGTGTGCAATTACCATGTATATACAAAGTCTCATGTTAGTGATCTCAAAAAAAAAAAAAAAAACTTTCCAAAACTTTCATACACTCTGAACATAAGACATGGCTTAAAAGATAAATATATTAGTAAATAAATATTCAGAGAACATAATTCCATTTATGAAATGTGCTGCTATACAGATACTGAAATATACACAGACTGATTTTTTCTAGCCTTTTAAACATTTGTAAAATGGTATGATAATTATATTTTAAAAAATTTAAAAAATATTATTTTTGTACACATTTTTATACAATCTTCTGTAAGTGCTACAAACATAAAAAAAACTTAAATAATGACTCGAGTACCCCAAAAATGTTATATTTGCAGTACATCTCTCTATGCAAGGCAAGATTAAAATTCACGATCATGAATTACAGCACTGGGTTAACATAAATAGGGTTATTTTTAAAAAATGGTCTCCATCAGCTGTGTGTGTACATTTCATAGAAACAGTATAAAATTCTCTGTATAAAGAGAAAGGCATGAATGTGTGTATGTGTGTGTGTGTGGGACAGTGTGTAGCATGAAGAAAAGGAAAGAAAAAAGAAAATGTTTAAATGGTACTAGTTTCAAACCCACTGCATTCTAACAGCTTTACTTTGGCCTGGTACTGGTGAGAGACGGAGAGAGAACGTGGCACAGATGCCATACATAGTACACATCAAAGCACCCACACAAACAGTTCATGTATGGCACCCGATATGAGTAAAGATTACAGTTTTCAGGATAGAGGTATCGCACTGACGTGGGTCATGAAATTACCAACCCTGTCTTTCAATAGCTTCAATTAAAACAAAAAAATTAATTACAAAAAGTGTTCTAAACCGGTCATAAAAAAAACAAAACTCATTCACACCGGTAATTTTGCTAATATAGCCTTGGTCTGATTTTACTTGTGTGCAGACTGGAGCCCTGAGAAAGAATGAGAGGGAGTGGTAGAATTAGACAAGCCGATCAGGTTCAGCAAAAAAACGGCCAATCAATTCAGCAAAACTAAAAACTAAAAAAACCATAGTAACCCAACATATGTTTTGGTATTTACTTTTTGCTCTTTTGTCTATTTCACATGCACAAGTGCTCTAAGAGTTCCAGAAATCACCATGGAAATTCTGAAAATCTCACGGGCGAAAATGGAATCTTAAAAATGCATCAGTAACGCAAATTACAGATCAAACATAAAATGTAATGATTTAGGCAAGCCAACGGCTGACTGATGTATTCATGGAACCAGCAATCACTTGACAAAAAAAAAAGAAAAATCAATTTATGACGCATACATGATGTGATGCATCATGAGCTATTTAATGAATGACAGAATAATTTGCAATGGGCCGATATTCTTTAACGATCCGCATGGCCAGTTGCATGGCTGGTAATCTGGTGCTTAATTTTGCACTTTCAGCACATCCGTACACCACAGCGCAAAAGAATATGGTGACCAGAGGAGGTAAACGGGACGAAACAGAGAACTCAGTAGAAACTTGCACCGCTTAAAAGATGGTGACATTCAGAGTCCAGAGAGCACGATGACAAGGCAACTGCAGATAAAGACAGATGGTTTGAGATGCTGGGGCCCGGTACCCTCATACCCCGCAGCTGTCACTGTTGGCCGCGCTGGCTGCTAAGTGTGCTTCAGAAGCATGGCTGAAGAACAGCGCGTGAGCCTCCTCGCCGGCTACGTCCCGCGAGAACGTCTGGCCCCGGAACTGTCCCGAGTAGAAGAAGTCTTCAGCCTGCTCGTCCAGCTCGCTAGTCCGCTCCTCCGCAGCTCGGCATGCTGGGAGCAACGAGGCCTGGTGCCGCCCTGAGCCGAAGCCCAGCTCGCAGCCTACGTCCTCGTGGATGATGGGTATCCGCTGGCCAACCTCGCAGCAGCCGAGCTGCGGCGAGCGGGAGTCGGCGTCCGTCTGCGAGTACTGCACGTTCACCGCAAAGTCCTCGGCGTATCGCCCGCCGCCGGCGCCGGCGACTCCGCCTCTGGGCACCGTCAGCTCCTGGTAGAAGCAGCAGGGCAGGCCGTCGTAGCTCACGCACTCCCCGCTGACCGCTGCCAGCGGCTCGGCCGCGCTCGGGCTGTACGAGTTCTGAGGGGTCGAGTTCGGGGGGTCGCGGGGGCCCCCGTCCTGAGGCAATGTCTCTAAGCAACAGCTGCACCCCGCCGCTGGCCCCGCCCTCGCGTCCTCTTCCGGCGCCGGGCTCCTGCCGGTGCCGGAAAAGCCCTCCTGGGTCCCGCTGGCTGAGGTAGTGTTAGTGCTGCTACTGTCCCTGGGCTCCGGAGACGAGCGCCGGACCCCACAATGCTGCTCGGCCATGGTGAAGCAGGGGGGCGGTGGAGGGAGGGGAGGAGAGGGCTGAAGACGGTCCAGCCCCGCCGGGAAGGACGGACAATCCTCAGCCGACGCGGACGGGCAGCCCGGAGGTCCCGTGTCCCCGCCCACCGAGCCTCGGCAAGGACTCTTGCTGCGGTAGACGTAGGGGTCATAGTCACTGCTGAGGGAGCTGCGGAAGGTGGAGCAGCTGCCATAGACCCCCTGGTTGCTGACCTCGGTGCAGTCCAACATGGAGTCGCTGGAGGAGCAGTGGCACTGACCCGAGCTGCTGCTGCTGCTGTCGCTGCCGGGGCAGTCGGCCAGGTAGCCGCTGCACACGGAGCGGTGGCCATGGTAACAGCTAAGGCCGGAGCTACTCCCGCCGCCCCCCGCCTCGCCCAGACGCGAGCCGGTGGCCGGGGCCATGTGTACCACAGTGGGATACAGCAGTCCCGGTTGGAAAGCCCGACCGTGTCCCTTATGGGGGCCGACCCCGGCGCCGCCGGCCTGCTGGTGGGCTTCAGTCTGAGGGAAGGTCAGGCCCTGAAAGTAGTAGTGCTGGTACATGGTGTCGTACTGCGAGAAGCAGGCGGTCCGAGAGAAGTTGCGGCCGTGGAACTTCGGCCGCTTGAAGCCGTGGTGCTGAGGGTAGGGTGGGGCGCGGTGCTCCAGGCCGCAGTGGTGGGGGTTGAGGGCGTGCTCCAGGTGCAACGCGGTGTAGCCCCGCAGGAACGCCGAGGACTGCGGCGGGTAGAGGCTCTGCTCAGGGTGCTGGTCCACGGTCAGAACGGTGATGGGGTTCCCATGGTGGTCCATGCTGGTACGGGTAGGGTAGGCCGTCACCTGTCCGGCTCGATGCACCCTGCCCGGGTAGTGCACCGGCAACACGACCCTCTGCCCACGGCTGTGTACTGGGTTCCCAGGCTCCATACACACCGGGCCTGGATTTCCCTTCTTTTGTTCTGGAGGAACAAATAAAAATTTTTTTTACCATTTTACTTAACCAGTTCGATGGATTCCAGGTTTACTTCAATCAATTTGAACAAAACTGAAGACGCAAAACTGTGAACTAGAACTATAAAAAATTATACATATTTTAGGCTCTTCATAGCAAACATTTCCTGTATTAGATTCTTCATAATAGGTGTTATAATCTCTGGCTTTTTCTCCAACCTTTCCTACATCTGTGTATACAACTGTACACCCACTAACACTTTTATGTATTTATCTTGGGTTATTCTGATATCGTCACCTCTGTACATCTTCCTCCTGCACCCTACACCTACTCTGCACTTTAATCTGAAGTGATGAAGTGAAAGTGAAGTGATTGTCACATGTGATACACAGCAGCACAGCACACGGTGCACACAGTGAAATTTGTCCTCTGCATTTAACCCATCACCCTGAGTGAGCAGTGGGCAGCCATGACAGGCGCCTGGGGAGCAGTGTGTGGGGACGGTGCTTAAAAACATGAGCGGAGAAAAAAAAAAAAAAAGTCTAATTCACTTTGGTGAATGCCGGATATAATCCACACACGCACACACATAAAAACTATTTAATAAAAGTGTTTAGATGGACTCACCTATGATGTTGTGCCTGCAGTGGGGACACGTGTGGTGCTGCAAGAGCCACGGGTCCACACATTTCTTGTGGAAGCGGTGGGCACAGGGGATAACTCGCAGCTCCTAGAAAGCGAAGACACGATAGAATGAAGTTGAGCCGAAACCCGTGCAAGGGATGCGTAGTATGTGCGACCCGAAGAAAACATGGCAGCTTCATGAACACGATTGTTGCGTTGGCGGTCCGGTAGACGGCATCGGAAGATATTTTTTGCCTTGGCGCCATTGTGCTCCTGGCACGTGTGGAATGGGGAAAAAGATGAAGCGCTTTAATCAGATGGGGGCGCGCTGGGACCTCCATGAAGCAAGCTGCTGCTTTTTTCTCTCCACGGGGCGGTTCTTGCTACTAATTAAGTGATCATTGAAAAGAAGAGTCGATTCACTGTGACCCTTTTCCGGTAAACGCTTTCTCACAGCTTTCCAGTCTCGTCCGCCATCACATGCCGGTCCGGAACGACTGTCTGCTGCGTAATCTGCCTCAAGACTGACCGCTCACACGAAAAAAGTCACATCAAAGGGCGAATAATAAAGAACAGATAAAGAAGAAAGGCTGGAGAGTTCCAGAGCGCTTTTCTTGCCCTGCAGCATGACTCATCTCGTCTCCCCGAGCCTTCCGCGCAGCTTTTGTTACTTTCTTCATTGCTCAAAACTCCCTTTGATGCTATTCAGCCTTTTATATTGCCACTTCCTCCGTGCGATCTTGGCGCCTTTCTTTGTTATTTCATTTTTTTTTTTAAAGGGGCGACACAACCACAACGGACCAAAAAAAAAAAAAAAAAAAAAAAAACTAAACACCGACGTTTGTCCTTTGACGTCTCTTTGGGGACAAGCGGAGCCTCACATTCCAGTGAGATGTGGATTTCTACTCACGCCGGAGCACGTACCACTGCTCACACACACACGCACACACACACACACACACACACATACTGTACAAGGCCCTGGTTTAGAGCAGTCGAATAGTCAAACGGACACCAAAACTACGGCTGCGAAAGCAGAACGCCTTGCGCTCCTGCAGGCCAGTTCATTCTGCACTTCACTGCTTCTTCATACGCAGGACAGGAGCAAGTAAGCAGAAAAAAATAACCCCACAGCACAGTGGGCGGGTCCATCTATCTATTTAAGTTGCCACTTTCCGTTGTGGATTCAGCTGACCCAAGTCTGCACTTTAGTGCAGACCTGCAATATGTAGCCGGCGCACCACATCCAGACGTCAATATTTACAGATCCAGAAATGTTCGCACCTCGCCGTCGATGTACTTCTCCAGGCAGATGGCGCAGTCGGAGGTGGAGCTGCTACTGAGGGAGTCGGACGCCCCGCAGCTGCTCTCCCGCTGACCTTTGCCCTTGGCCTTAAACTTGCGCGTCTCCATCTTCTCCAGGGCCTGGATGGCCATCCGGTTCATGGAGCTCTGCAAGAGGTGGGGGGGGGGGGGGTCAGCATCAGGAACATCGAGAAGAAGTCACTGACAGCCAGCCAAAGGCGAAGGTCTCACCTGACTCCGCCGTTGCTTCAGTTTTATCTTGATGAGGAGGATGAGGCAGACGAGGGACACCACCACGAAGAATGCCAGAAAGATCCCCATGTCAAAATACTCTGTGGGCTGCTGTTAAACAAGCAGGAGATCAGTAAAAAAAAAAAAAAAAAAGGATTAACTTCCCAACCAATAGCAAGCCAGACAGCATGGAAGTTCAGCAAATTCAATATCCATGCAACAGAGACTTCTCTTTTAATACACCATGCTACAAAGTGGCCACAAACCTCCTTTCTCTCAAAGAAATACAAATTATGAATACATTTGTTTTACAGGGCTTTGCTTTCGGACTTTGGACACTGAAGCACATTTCTTTGGCCTAAATAAACACCAATGAAGTGCAGTTTTCTGTTCTGCTAAACCACAGACCCTCTGGGGTGCTTGTGGCAGCTTCAAGAGAACAAGATTAAAAGGCTCTTTCTCAGAAGTCCTGGTGAAACAGTTCATCATTCCAGACCGTAAAGCAGAACAAAGTACAGAGGCTCATCCCTCACGAGGGGCTTTCTATGGCTGCTGACTTTAATCAGCGAACAGAGCGCGGAAAATGGGTGAAAAAAAAAAACTCTAAACTCTATTTTAACTCTGTATTTGTACCTGATTATGCTACAATAGAAATGATTAAATAGCTAGCTAGTTAGTGATAGTTAACTATCCTTAGTCTATCTTGGATGCATCATGTGTCATCTAGAAGTGACAATTTGTGGTTACAGGCGGCTCTCAAACTTTTCACAAGAGCCACATCCATGTACTGATATTAAAATATATCTGCGTTCACACATTTAACTAGTTAACACTGGAAGACAATGTATTCCTAATATAAATATTATTTATTATAGACCATCAGCCACTGTCAATACGGCAGTCAAGTCAAGTGAGGATATTAACAACTCATGGTACCAAGAGGAAAGCATAAGTACCACAAGTTTGAGAACCAAGGCACTAATGAAACGTGTATTGAATTTCACTTCTGTCCCTAAATCCTACATGCTGCACCTTCAAATAAAGGAGCTTGTAGTTAAAATGTAGTTAAAGGAACACTGAACTGCCACTCCTGATTGGCTCTGACTCTTACCCTGGGAGGTCTGTGCTGAATCCTGGCTCGGGCCACCTTCTGCTTGTTCACTATGTTCATTAGCTTGACTGCGTCGGCCCCCTTCACGTAGACCACCGGCCGCTTAAGGGGATCCTCTGAGACCTGGTTGAGCTGAGGAGACAAGAGGGGAAGAGCTTAAGGACCTTTTACTCCCCCACTCCTCTGCACACCACTTTAATGCCAGCAGAGGTACCATGTGAAAAATAAACCTTGCAGACTACAGACGAGGAAGCTGCGGTCTCTTTCTAACTGGGGGGGGAGAAAGAGGGAGACGAATTGTATGTTGTTCACTGGGACGCTGGATTTAGACTCCCCGTCCACTTGGTACCTCAGTAGGCTGCTGAGGGAGTCTGTAATTTGAAAAGCCCAAGGGAAATACCAGGGATAGTCAGACCTCTATTTCTTCCCTTGTCGTCATGCTCCACAGTGAAATATGGATAGTTTAAAAAGACAGTTTTCCATTGAAGAAACGACCAGAGAGAGTAATTACACAAGATGTCGTGGAGAGGAACATCAGGAAAAGTGAGGCCAATGATCTAATGAATATGTCCCCTGCAGTAATTTGTCCTGAGGAGGTTCATTTCATTCAGGCTGCACCTCCCCATGCCTCGGCCCATTTGAAGGTTCCTGGGAGGCAGGCTGGGGCTCATCCAAAGGCAGAAAAGTGTGAGACCCCCTCCCCTTTTCATTCTTTTTCATCACATCTGAACATGGCTGAGGGCTCGCCCACAGGCACAATGATCATAAATCTGCAAATCCCAATTTCAATACTTCATGCCTAAACAATTCAGAATATATTAAGATTATCATGTACACAATGAAGCAGAAGAGGAATAGATGTTGGGTTGTTTTGTTTAAACATGTAGCAAATGCTCTCCAGAGAGGCTTACAATCAATAGTAACAGGGGTATTGAGGTATTGAGTAGTACCTTACGTAGTCAAGACAGTTTTGCCGCATTTCTGGATGATTTTGTGCTGACATAATCTGGCAACCCTGCTTGGTAAGATATTTTTATATATACATGTGTAAAATCACCCAGAATGAATAAATATGGTACACAAGAACACTGCTATATGCTACTTTCGCTTTAAACTTTGTCATTAAAACATCATTAAGAGCTCGTCATCTGGTTGGCAGAAATACCCCTACCCCAGAAATGGTAGTTTAATAGCTACTTATATTATTGGAAAAATGGTTCTAAATGTCTGTCAGGACACAGAGATTTTCGCACATTAATTTTTCTTCCCATTGACACAATTTGAAACTCTATTGGACCAGGAAAAAAAAAAAAAAAAAGTCATATGAATATAGAAACTAAGCCGGACGGGTCCGAAATTTTGGCGTAGCTCCTCGTATTCTTGCCAAGTTTCATAATGAAAGGAACAAAAAAGGGGGTGGATGGTGCGAGAGGTGGGCAACAAAGAGCTTTTGAGAACTCAGGTATAATCTCAGATTCTCGTATTCGCCACTTGCTCTGTTAAAGAAGGTCACCTTCTCACAGCAGCATCTATGTAGAGATGAGGTCATGGGTGTCACCCCTGAACACTCGAAGGCCACCGGTCCATTTTTAGCAATGCCATGAAGTCACACCTACAGATTTGGTTCCCATGTATTGGCAATGATAAATGATTTGTTGGCTTCATACAATTATGTTGAGACTGAAAACATGGTGATGTAATGGGTGCCAGAGGTACACTTTGGAGCTCCAGCCCTGGCCTAGAGGTGCTTCAGGGGATGAGGTCAGATGTAAAGGTCACCCACACCCATTATCTCACTCATGAACACCCTCAGTGAATCATAGGCACTTAAACATGACTGTTTAACAATATATTGTCCCCTCGGGATGCATTCGGTCACAAATTCTTAATTACTGTTGATTGTAAAATTTGTATTTCTTTTTATTGTCAAATAATCCTGAAATAAATGGAAAAGGTATCCAATTAAAATTATTTTTTTAACACAGGTCACACACACAAACACAAACACACAAAAAACACACACTGCCCTGGAGCCCTGAGTACAAATGCAGAGACCAAAGGGACCAATAAAGACCAAGCGCTTAGTTATTTACAGGAAACTGGCTTCCTTCTTGGACTGATGTTTTTCTCTGCTGTTATGTCGTGTTACTGTTGTAAGAACATACAGACCATGAAAGATCTGTCCACTGGCGTTACACAAAATATAAAACTTAAAAAATCGAACACGATTTATGGATTATATTATAACAGTATACACACACACACACACACTGAAGAATATATTTAATAACTTTCTCTAAAAAGGTTCTTGCATATGATTTGAACTTGTGAATGACTGAATTAATGAAACCAATAAAAACTAATTAGAACTGTATTTAATGTTGTTATCAATTTATTTATTGGAGGTGGATGAGTTTTTTTAGTTAGAGGGACAGTCCCCCAGGAGACACTCAGGGTTAAGTGTCTTGCTCAGGGACACAGTGGTAATAAGTGGGGTTTTGAACCTGTGACTTTGTGGTCTTCTGCTTCAAAGGTCTGTGTTTTACCCACTAGGCTACAACCACCATTTTTTTCCCCCACATAAAAAAAGCAGGTGACACAAACTCACCTGATCAACGGCATCTGGGTTTTCCGACACGTCAAAGATGACTGCCGTAGCTCCTCTCTGAACTGCCCGCTTCGCCTGTGGGAAGGAGAGAAACAAATCAGGATGACCCGGGCAACAAAAATGCAAATGGAAACAGGGTCATTACTGAGTGAAACGTGGAGGCGGCGCTGATGGGGAAACCTGCACCACCATTCCCTGCCACTAGAGGTCCACCCCTCACCTTCAAAGCGCCCAGTCCCAGTCCCAGCATGTGGCTATGAAGTGAGGTGATGTGATTGTCACTTGTGATACACAGCAGCACAGCAAACGATGCACACAGTGAAATGTGTCCTCTGCATTTAACCCATCACCCTGAGTGAGCAGTGGGCAGCCATGACAGGCGCCCGTGGAGCAGTGTGTGGGGGCGGTGCTTTGCTCAGTGGCACCTCAGTGGCACCTTGGTGGATCGGTATTAGAACCGGCAACCTTCTGATTATGGGGCCGCTTCCTTAAACGCTAGGCCACCACTGCCCCTGTAAGTGAGGGTGTCCTTATAAATTATTCCTAGACACGGCTACAGACCCCTCCCTTCATGGTGTGAAAAGATCCCAAACAACGAAAACCATAAATATCACGTAATTCACCGCCAGAAGGAGCCACAATGCAGATGACAGGAATATTCCAACAAATTCCCTTGTAATGCGCGGCCCCTTTAACTGCATGAGGCAGGAGCGCAACTTGTATCAAAACTTCTGGTTGCCTTCCAAGCTGCCTCATATCCGGCAGCGGAGAAAATGAAAAGATCAAAGTGGCGACGAACAGCGCGGTGACTGTTATCGAGGGGCGCAGATATGGCCCCACACTGGGCCCGAGGCGGTATGGAGGCGCGGAAGTAAGCGCACTTTGCCACATCGGTAACTGCACAGACAGCAACCAGAACGACCCCATATGGAATAAAAATCTCAGCTATGCTGCCATTCACGCTCGGCTTTATTCATCTTAGCTCCACTCCTCCATGCAAGGAGACGGGGAGGGGAGGTGTGATAATGCACCAAAAATTTTAGCCAATTTTTTTTTTCCAATGGCACAGGAAATGAGAGAGCTTGATGAATATGTGGGCCTAATCCAGACATTACCAGACGTCAGCGCGAGCGGGAATGGACAGAAGGAATCTGGGTTTGTGTGTTTTATATAAACCTCTTGTCTCTCTCCCACCGTTACATTAGAGGGTGGAAGTTTAACTTTTTAGGACTGACACACACACACTCTCTCTGTGTATGTGATACAGGCGGCAGATCTGAAAGGGAGCAGGAAAAACAAACAGCTCGCACTCGTTTGATCCCCCGTCCCATCTCTGCTGTCTGGCACTGATCCATCAACTCTCACCTCTATAGTTTCAAAATGTAAGCATGTGACACACACACACACACACACACACACACACACACACACAGTTACAGGTTTCCACAGGACGCCTCGTGTACCCTCTGAACACCTCGGGCCTACTGTGAACGGCAGACGGATGGAGCAGGTTTTAGTGCCCAAAGCCACACACGGGGCTCACCGCCACATCAATTCACCGGCGCTGGACTAGTGTCTAAATGTTAGTTAACCGCACGGCCTGAACATAAAAGAATGCCGTTATTATGAGGTTACCAACACCAGTAAAAAGAAGTCCCTTTTAGATCCCACAATGCCAATGAACATTTTCATTCACATTTGTGCCATAAGTAATTAATTGCATCCCAGCAAAAAGAAAAAAAAAAAAAAAAAAGAAAAGAAATATTGAGAATTTATTTGATTCTTCAAAGAGCAAAACCGGTTTACACATCACACCGCCGGTTTGTACTTTCAACAAAAGTTTGTTTTGTGCGAAAGGAGAACCCACATACCCACTTCACCTACTCCAACTGTATCTTATATACATACAACTACAATACAGACTATATTATATATACACACACACAGATTTTTTTTTTAGTCGTTTCGTTTGAACACAAGCAAACTTTATACCCAAATAACTAAACCGGGTTCCTCGTGGCGCTTAAACATCAACACAAGGAATGGGAGATGTCCCTCCGGATGATGCAACGCATAAATGTGATAAGGTGGTTATTTATTGATCGTGTGAAACCGCTGCCAACATTCAAGGGTCGGCAGGCCAGGGCTGTGCTCTGCGTACGATATGTTATTATACGGTGCGGCGAGGCAGACACCGTAACACATTTTATTTTAGCGTATTTGTTAAAATGTTGCTTTCAACCAAAGAATCCAGTTCAGAAGACATTTTGAACTACAGCAACTGGGAGGTCCCCCTTTTAAGAGGTTTTGCTAGGCAGACAGGGGGCTCTCTCGGCCCACCTCAACGCCGTCTGAAGTTCTCTCATCACCGCCAGACTGCAGTCCCGCGTTCCAGTTGAGGGCGGCTCTTTTGAAGATAGTGATCTGAGTTAATAATTAATAGTGCTTGGTAAAAGGGCTCTGGAAAAAAAAGAAAAGAAAAAGGTGACGAAGGAGAAGTGGAGGTGGGGGTGAGAAGGGAGATAGAATCTCCTTTTCCAACAGCACGGTTATGGCGGGACTTGTCTGACCAGGTTGTTCTTTTGGTGTTATTTTAAGCTGAAGGCCAGCTACAGGCCACAAACCGCCTTCTTAACCAGAGTCCCTTCAGACCCGCGTACTCTGCCGGAGCGGCGGCGCTAGACAGACCCGGTCCCAGTCACAGGACCTCAAACCCGCGAAACAGCAGCTTCCTGGCGCAGCCACCGGCGTAATCCAGAGTTCGAGCGACCTGTCCTACTACAGCCCGGCATCAAATAAAACTGGCCCAGATAATCAATCGCTGCATCGGTGCGCTACACGCCGGCTACAACAGTCAAGACCAAAAAAAAAAAAAAAAAAACGTAACTCATTAACTCATTTATATTTCAAACAGGGTTCAGTGCAAAACTATATAAGAAAAAAAAAAAAAGGGTCCTACGTCAATAACTAAATATTTCCAGGTCGCCCAAAACGCCTTAAAATTCAAACATATTTATGGAAACGTAGCCTTTATGTTTTTTTTCTTGACTTTAATTTTAACAACAACTCAGAAACAAGAACAAGCACATTTTTCACACTTTACCGGCAGATCATTTTTGCTTACATTTCGCGGCACCTTTTTTTTTTGGTGAAAAATTATTTCCCTCCATCCTGTTCCTTACTTATTTCTTCCAATCTGCAGAGTATTAACGTCCAGATTAAACGACTTCCATACCAATGGGGACGTTGGTCGGAGTCCTCATAGGGGACCTCGCGCACAAAATAAAAGTTTATCTGCCGAATCGCTTCCATTCCTTTCCTCACTCTTCCGTCCCCCTGCCTCCCCCCTCCCCTCTTCCACAATGTCGGCCTGTAATTCACTCGCGTCGCGCTCTTCCCTCGCTCTCTCTGCACTACTATAATTAAGGTAATTAAACCTTCAGAAGACTTGGCTCTGCTATTATGCCGTAATTTCATGTTGCCTCCTGGCTTTTGGGTTTATTAAAAGATAAAGGCATACTTTTCTCGTTTGGGCTTTGCTTGTATGCGGTGGGATTTTTCCCCTCCTTTTTCAGAGAAAGCGCCAAGGCATCGCTTGCACACTGCAAGTGGTGCAAACATATCTGAGTTGAATAAAAATGACGTTGTGTGCACACTGTGCTTTCGGATGTTGCACATTTTAAATCATGCTTTCAACTCCTTTTCTCCAGGTCAGTCATGGCTGACAGAACGAAAAGAGAGAACAGGGGCATGTGAACCCAAAATGCCTCATATGAGCTCATATTCAGCATTGAAGAAGGTTCTCTTTTAGAGCTAATATCAAAACAACGCACTTATCCATCATTTACACTGAGATTGTGAGCCAGAGAGTCTGAATCCTGAACCAAGTGGACTGCTAAAACGTATAGATAGATGGATCCACAGTGAGAGGCTCAATGCCACACTATAAGGGTTTACTCACACTAGGCAGTTTAAACCATCAAATGAAGCCAATGTGAAGAGTCAAGTAGAAAGTTGTCTGGTCCAGAATTTACCCAATCCACAAATCATGAAAAAAGGACCTTGCTGGGCTCAAATGGATTCCATTGAACTCATTCTTATCTTGGCTGAATGATGACTTGATCAACCTTCAAACCCCCCGATCTGAGTGGATCTGAGTCCGTATAATGCTAATATCTATAGAGAGTCCCTGAGCAACATTGTTCCTTTTTTGCTGGAAGACACTTTACACTCCACTGAGGTCATGAGCTAGAAGCACTCACACGAGAAACATGCCTGGCCAAGGAAACCCAGGATGACATTAACTATGTCAACTCCAGAGAAGATTTGACTTTTGCCCAGGTTTTTTTTATTACAATTTTGTTGGTGGTACTTCTTCCAGTGGGATGGAATTGTCAATACAGTTAGAATTTGAGATGTTAGAGGGTTAAAGCAGCCTTTTGAACAAGCATTGTATCATCTGCACGTGAAAAAAAATAATTTAACCAAATGGATGGAAATGCCAAAACAAGGGAGAGTTGTGCAGAAATAATGTTCAACTGCTTTACAACGGGCACTAGAGGTGTGAAGACCTTCACTGATCTCACGATTCCATTCGGTTACAATTATCATGTCAGCAATTCGATTCAATTCCATATCTCAATGCAATTTTTGAAATTATGTTTTCAAATATGTCAGTGAGATGAGAGTTGCTCCCACGCAGAGCAGTGCTGTATTCAGGCAACCACTACTGGCACTACTAGCCATAAAAAGAAGCAAGTGATGTCATTCTGAAATAATTGTAGGGGACAAATCCTACTAACATCAAGTGTGAATGGGACATATTTGGCCTTACAGTCACACAAACACAGGTCAGCAACATCATGAGGTTGTAGGACAACCATGAACTTATTAATTAAAAATTAATTCTCAGATACTATATTGATACAAAAAAAATAGAATTAATTTTGCACTGGTATTGATATATAAATGGCAGTTTTGCATCTGCTGCTTCACGGAAATTGTCGCCAGACTACAACAATTTTCAGCCACCATTGCAGCGGGCAGCCCCTCCCCTGGCTACCTTCAGGACCCAATGCTTTGGATAAGCCCATTTGCGAATTTTTTGCTATAAAAGCGATGAGCACAATTTTTTTTTTGCAAAGCTTATGAAAGAACATCACTGAATAATATGCAGAGTTTCAAGATCAGAGTGAAGTTGTTGTAATATGAATATTATTATTTGCCTCTATCAAGCAATACGTTGAAGTAAGTTAACTATAATAATGACTGTCTTCGCTTCTCTCTACATCTTCTACACTTGCACAAAGTGTATATATTTTTCACTTCTGCGGCATGAGTAACGAGGCGTACTTTTTTCATGTAGGTTTGCTCAAAAATATTAGTCGTTTATTTCTTTTTTAATTAATTTGTTCATTTCTTTATATAGTGTATAGTGTATGTGTGTGTGCGTGTAAAGCATGATGTCTATATGTATAGATGAGTTCACTTCCATGACTACAATATTTCACAACCCAAAATGTGACTGCATGAATGTGTGTGAAGCGGGATGTGGAGGCCAGATTGACGAATAGCTTTGCATCACCAAAACGAGTCATAAAATCCTAGTCCCAGTCTAAGCATATCAGATCAGGACTTTGTATGCTTTGTGCAAAAGTGAGGTATGAAATGGCACCTGATTGTGGATTATGCTTTCTGTAAAAATCCCTTTAAAGCACCATTGTTGTTCCCCACTTGAGGATCGAGCTGTGGCTCCGAGCAGACTCGGGCAATTCCGGACTGATTGCTGTTTACGTCTCTGCTGGAATTACGATCTCCTTCCCAGTGATGCTGATGCGTGGTGGGCATCTCTGACCTTGGAACTTGGCCGCCAGATCAGGAAGTGTGTTGGCTGCTGACAGTTCCCTGTGAGAAGAAGCCCCGTGGCTCGGAACGGACAGCTGAAACTGGCCCCAGATCGAACACTTCTTATTTGTTGAGCGTGTGTGTGTGTGTGTGTGTTTTGGCTGTATGGAATTCATCATGGTCAAAGCCGAGCATGCAGGCGCTGCGTTTGAGCATTTACTTCTCGCTGTAACACTGTAAGCGATGCGGCAGCTCCGTGAAGGAAACCAATAATAAATGCGACAGACGATAACTTCTGTTCCGTCCATGTCTGGGGATATATAAGGACCGCTAATCCTGTTCATCTCCACCTCCATCGCTGCCGCTCCTCCCCGCACGACTTCGGGGAGCCGACCCCAGACCGGGCGTTGCGGCCGCAACGCTGGGCGAGAGCATCTGAGGACGTAGACGAGGTCTCCGAGTCGACTGGAGGAGCACAATGGGGGGGGGGGGGGGGGGGTAAAGCCAAACATTGAGTGGTGCCGGACCTCTCCTCTCTCTCGCCGAGGCAGCCCGGCACTTTGAAGCGCTTCAAAAAAGCGCCCTGGCATCTCTAGTTCACAGACGCCGATAAGATGAAAGAAGGATAATGCAGCGCTCAGAGTAAAAACTGCCGACTGCGGATGGGACATTATGGCTTATCGTGTTCTTTTTATAACCGCCTCAGAAATTATGTTGAGCCAAGCTAATAGACAGCTTAAAAAAAAAAAACTAAAGTTAGTCCCTGATAAACAATGACTCTAAGGATTCTAAGGTTTAAAAAAAAAAAAAAAAAGGAAAATAAATGAGTGGCCATTTTCATTTATTGGAGTGGTGTCTAGAAACTAGAAAAGGCAAAAACACATTGACTCCAATGACCCCGATTAACTGGCTCTGGGGAAGAGAAAAAAAAAGGAGCTCCTTTGATGTCTTATAATTATAGAATGTATACTTATCCACGTAGAAATGTGAGGCTGAGCCCTCACACATGATTATGACTCCAAATACTTTCGCGCAGTTTACAGAGGGAGCTTCGGTGGAAACAATCCTGGGCCACGGTAATTCAACAGGCAATTTCAATGGCTTTAATTAAAGGGCCCTATACATTCTGCCCTCATATTTCTCTAATCTTCCTTTCCCTTGAAGCTGCCTCGGGGACCATGCCTCTGCTTGCATGAAAGAGGTTTGGTCTGCCTTTGTAATGCTATCTGCATTGGGAAAGGCGCTTTTTCTCCCTGGGCAAACAGTAGTGCAGGTCGCAACTCGGCCTCCCCGAACTTTACAGCCGGCTTTCTGTAGGAGAGCTTAACCCTTCTAAGGATTACAGGCAAAAGAAGGGTGGGAAGAGATGGGCCTTTTATTTGGGTGGTGGTGGGGGTGGAAGTGAAAGCTCTGAAAGATGCAAAGGCGAGGGGCAAAAGGTTTGGAGTCATGAGGTCTTACAAACTCTTTTAAGTACTCATATTCATGAATAATGGATTCATACAAGACAAATGTGCGAGTTCATTAATATATTAATGCCCAAGCAGTGCTGAGGTGAAATTATTATTAACGGAACTATCAAGAACATCTCAACTATACAAAAGGTGTCCTGGAAGAACATGGGACCACAACAGAGAGTGTTTGACCCATAAACATGAAGAAAAATTTGGCCAATAATTTTGGATCTAACATTAAGAGTGTTTCAGAGAAAAGCCACAAAATCATAGCAGTAAAATTTTAAGGTATCTAATAAACCCTAACGGTTAAACAAGAAATCCCTCTCTGTAATCCCTCAACACACTGATCACAAACCATCCTCTTCTAACGACACATCCAGTTCCTTTGGTATGTTTCCCTTCTTTGTGGTTGCACTGCCGCATATGGAACTAGTTTATGGGCTGTCTGGAAGAAAAGATGCAAAGAGAAAAGAGAAGAGGTCGAGGTGTACACCTGAAGTTGGGACTTAACCCTTTAACCCTCCCCTCCTGACAAACTTCTCTCGAGTTGCCCGGCGGGTTGGAGCCATTCTCCTGTTCCTTCATGAGCATGGACAATAGCAGCTGTAACTCAGTCCTGCCACCAACCCCCACCCCCTTCACCCTACCTCACGACTCAAAAGCCAACCTTTTTACTTCCCCCCCCTCCACTGTGTCTACCAGGTGTGGACCCGCCTGCACCGCCCCCAGCACACCTCTCCAACTCGCCCAGCCCCCGCCCTGACCAACTCCTCCATGAGCTCAGCCTCTCAAGTCACAGCTGGTCCTTCCAGCACCCCCCTCCACCCTAAACCCTCCCCCTCGGAGGGCCCTCCCACCCCCCCCCGCCGGAGCATAAAAGGGGGCTTAAACCTCCAGCGAAAAAGGAAAACCCGCCAAGAGGCTGAGGGCCGGCCCAGTGAGGGAGCAGCCTTCAGCGGGAAAAAAACATACAGCCTCACCTTGCCATCGCAGAAAAAAAAAAATGATAATAACCCGAAATGATCTATCTTTGCAAGATTTCCTCAAATGCACCAACTTTTCACAGAGTTTGAGCACAAACTGCTTCTCCCAGTCCTCAAAAAAACCCTCCTTAGAGAGGACTGTGTTGCACTTGGCATCTCATTGCAAGCGCTTCTCCCCGCTCGGTCTCTCTCATCTTACATCCCTGGGGCTCCTTTCTTCTCTCTTTTAAAGGGAGGGGGGGCTCTGGACTGTGAAGTATGATAATGGTCATTTTGCTTCCCATTGAATGGCGGGTAATTCTGCCTAAGGACAGCTCACTTTGAGCCACATGACATAGGGAGCTTCCCAGTGACCATAGCAACACACTCAGTGGGTTCCTGCACTGTGAAGCCATGATTTCATACCCTGGGCGGCGCAGACAAAAAGGCAGCTCTGCAGGGAGAGGCTTTCCCTGGCCACAGAAAACCTTTGACACCACGTAAGGAAAATCCACCCAGATAATATCAGCACACCCCCAAACATGGAAAAGGAACCCTAAGGAGATAGACCTCTTGGAAGGGGGCTCGCTCACCCACCCACCCTTCCACACTACTATTGCCATATATGAAACAGCCATGTATGGATCAGTGAAGACCTGACCTCATTTTATTGCATGCGACATCAATAACTGGGCGTCCATTTCATTCTCAAGAGAGCCGGATGACCGTCGGCAAAACAAATCAACCTGCATGTCCTCAATCATTAGATAAAGGTCAAAGGATGACACCTGAACATCAGCATGTTGTTAAATCTGCAAAACATTTAGACCCATTCTAGATAAACCGTTAAAGAAGTTGCCTAGGGGTTGCCGGATTTTCATCTTTGTTCCCTTATTGTGGGTGGGTGAGGGTCAGATGCAGGCTGGTGCCGATGGCATAGTCCATGGAGCTGTTCGGACGATAGGCAAATTGCAGTAGGTCCAGGGTGGAGTCCAGAAGGGTCTTCATATGTTTCATGACCAGCGTCTCAAAACACTTTATCATGATTGGTATACGTGCAACGGGATGGTAGTCATTGAGACAAGACACTGAAGACTTCTTCGGCATGGGCATGATGGTGGTGGTCTTGAGACGCGTTAGAACAACGGCGGTGCTCAGTGAGATTTTGAAGATGTCGGTAAGAACATCTACCAGCTGGTCTGCACATTCTCTGACCATTTCAGAGGTATGTTGTAGGGGTGGTAGTAGCCTAGTGGGTAACACACTCGCCTATGAACCAGAAGACCCGGGATCGAATCCCACTTACTACCCTTGTGTCCCTGAGCAAGACACTTAACCCTGAGTTGCTCCTAGGGGGGACTGTCCCTGTAACTACTGATTGTAAGTCGCTCTGGATAAGGGCGTCTGATAAATGCTGTAAATGTAAATGTAAATGTAATGTTGTCTGGTTCAGCAGCCTTTCATGAGTTCACTCTGAGGACAGTTTTCCTCATGTCTGCTCAGTTTTCCTCGTGTCATGTCTCCTACAGTCCTGTTGTTCTGTGTGTCGAATCTCGTGTAGAAGTTATTTAGCGCATCCGATACAGAGGCATCACTGTCACAGGCAGAGGTTGTGGTCCAAACCTGTCCAACCAACCCTCCCCCCCAACTCCTCATTTTAATTAAGATGGGGCTGAAATCACAAGCTGCCCTCCCAGCCCCCCCCCCCCTCTTTTACAAAACAAAGCCCCTCACACAGACAAGGCAGGTGGGTGGAGGGGTCCACCAGCCAGAGCCACTACAGCAGACCCCATCAAAGGGGACCAACAGATCGCCGCATCAAAGCGCAGTTTAATCTCTCTGGCTTTTCATTAATCTCATCCGCACTGGATAAACAGCAGATGATGGGGTGAAAAGAAAACTGAATAAATAAATTAGGACAGTCGGGAGGTAAAGAGGGACTAAGGTCAGAACAAACGTGCCAGCAGGATCTCATCCTGGGTGCACCGTTCATCTCTCAGAAAGACTCAGCGTTCAGAAAACAAATTGTTTATTGTCACACACACACAAATTAAGATACATTTAAGTCAAAGGCCAGTTTGAAGCTGCATGATGTGAGATGACAGGTTCTCTCACAGTTTCTTTACTCCAGGGACGTTTTCTTTGCTGCTGTTGCCTCTGGCATTTTAGGCAGATTATCAATAAACAATGCAAAGTCCCCCCCCCACAACCTCAAAACCAATGTCTACATGTCAGTAACCTGTTGCATTAACAATGCAGAGTCTGATGAGATTCTGTGAGCACAAAGTGAGCACAAAGCAATGATGAACTGTGGGACTTGGCTGGGAGATTTATATGAATGCAAGTGTTGTGTTGGAAACCTTCAACAGCACTGACAAAAAAGGAAGGAAGCAAACAGGAAAAAACAGCCCAGCCCCACATTATATGATTACTTTATGACAAATGAACTGAAGTTGAGTTCTTCATGAGAACACACCTTGCTTTGGAAGCTGAATTTGTTCTCGTGAAGACGAGCACAACCGAGTCTTCAACAAACTGCTAGAAAACCAGACAACCCAGAACCTACTTTGGTCTTATCTAGAACCTGTATACTGCACATAGCAAACCTCAGTTTGAACGGAACCAATCTGAAGAACCAAAAACTCCATCTCCAAAGTAGAGGCCCTATGGAGGCAGATGGCGCTCTCAGGCTAAAAAGGGCCGTTTACTTCACAATAGCTTCCCAAAACCCCATGCTGTACCTCTTCACAACACCCTGAACAAGCCATGCCCACCGCTCACCCCCCAACCACCCACAGCCAACCAGCTTGTGCCAGCCTGAGCTGGAGGGAGGGTGGCGTACCCGCAACCTGACGTGGCCCCTCTGCTCCAGCCCCATGTCTGATGTAATGTGTGAGGCTCAGTGTGTTGCCGAGATGAAAGCTTCGGCGCGTTTGTCTGCCTCCCCGTGTCAGAAGGACTGGCGCAGCCCTTGGAATAGGGGATATCACGCTGGCAGGGCAGCGTAGCTGACAAGGCCACCAAGACCATGCCAAGGGACTGAATGTTCAACTAATGCAATTTCCCCCCACCTACCCAGCAAATTTTTTAAAATCTGTATTGCATTTCTTTTTTTGTCTTTTTGTCAGTAGGTACTCTACAGTGGGTCAGTAGTCCCAACCGCTCCAGCTCTCCAGGAATTGTGGCGGAAGCAGAGGAAAGAACTGTGGACACGTGTGTGTCACAGCAAGGCCATGGTGAATTAGAATGACCCCCGTGATCTCGCCCAAAACAAACACAAAAAAAAAAGCACCTCGCCCATTGTGTTGGTCCTCGGAGACTGCGCGAAAGGAACAGAAAGAAAAACGACACTTCCTTGTTTGTTTTTTCTATGGTTGCAGTTGGAAAATATGAGCAAGGAGGCGAAAGAAGAGCTGGGAACTCTTTGGGGAATAGTCCATTCATTCAGGTGTTTGAGTTGTTCCTCCTTCCCCAGCAATGAACCAAATCCAAATCCAAACCAAAAGTCACCTGCCTTTAGGGAAGCAGAAACCGGATGAATTTGAAATCCGCTGGCCATTGACCTCCATGACCTTCATTCGTTTCACAAGATATTGTCATTTCCTGACCTGGAGATCAATATCAAGCATCAATTCTTAAAATCACATTTTGAAAGACAAGATTCTCTTGTGATCAATCATACCGAACCAACCCTGGACCAACAGACTGAGAAGAAGAGACACAAAAGATGTGGTGTTATAAAAGGGGTGATGCCAGGACAGGGCTGGCAGGGGTACATTGGGTACAAGTGGCACACATGGCGGGGAAAGAGCCCCCCAGCTGTGCCAGTCCCAAGCCCCGGCCTGTAAAAAAGCAACAATGGGCTTTCCCCTCTAATTATAGCACTGGCCTCCTAAAAGGAGAACGCTGCCATAACAAGACAATAGTTACTAATCTATATCACTTTCAAACACAGCTTCTTATCAGGAATGGAGTGAACAGGGGATATAAGAAGGAAAGATATGCAGGTCACATAGGAACGACAACCTTTGCGGTCTCATTTGGACGTGGCATTAGGTCAGCTTTCCATCTCCAGAGGCTCTAAGCACACGAGACAATAGACAAGGGAGAGTGCTACATAAATTATGAATGGCCGCCCTCTTTCTGTCACGAGACGCGCTCAGGATAAATGAGCTGGTAGCACTGGAAGTCTCAGAGGACACACGAGCAGATTCCATTAAAGAGAACTCTTCATTTACAACAGCGTCCCTGGTCCATAAGTGTCTCGAAACAAACAACGGGGCAGTAAGCTAGGGATCATAGATGCAAGCGACCTGCTTTGTTACCTTGGCAACAAAAGAAGGTGCATCAATTATAAAGATTTAATGAATCTTAAGCTCTCTGTGCTGTTAGAGATCCACAATCTCCATTAGTAAAAGTCCAGGATGCCTAGTTTTGTACCAAGACTGTGGAACATGGAGGATAATTATTCAGTTCCTTCTTACCTTTCCGAGGACGGTCAGGCAGCTGGGGTCCAGTTCTGGCTGCTCCAGCTTGACAACACCCACCCAGCCATACTCGTATAGGTCCTCTTCATCGTTGTTGTTACACAGGCCCAATGGGTGCATCTGTCAAATAAACAGTAAAGAGACATAAGTTCATTGTTACAGCCCACAAAAACCTACTGTCCATCAGATGTCCAACCTTCAAACACAAAGGTGGTTCTAAAACATGGGCAGAGGTCAACATTGACCAATTATTTGTAGGAGGTAGCTGGATCAAAATTCCGGAACTGGCCCAATTACCCTTAACAGGACTTCCCAGCCCCAACAGTCCTTGCGTGCCCTGGAAAAAACGGTCAACGTCTGCAGAGTCGATTAGCCACAAGGACAGCAGACATGACACAGACTTGACTACTTAGGAGGTGGCAGACCTGTAATTAGGGTTAATACACATGCTCAATTTCAAAGCCTGTCTCTTTACTTCTTCCCATAATCCATAGATGATGCATGAAAAAGCCTCGGGTCCACTGCAACCTGATCTTTGGATGTGGCATTTTTTGACGTAAAAAAGGGGTCCCTTGCTTTAAAGATAGAGATCAGGCATTATTTATATATATTATAACTTCCTGTGTAGGGAATGGAAGGATGTTGATTCTCAGCGTATGAAACCTGCTGGGCACCAGTACAATACATTAGATATACAGTCTTTTAGAACCTCTCACAATCAAATCTTTCCATACTAAACTGGCCATTCAAAACTAAACACTCCACCTATTTGCATGAAGGGTTTCTAAAGTGACCTCATTGCTTTTATCCCATTAACCCTGTGACCAAACAATCTTCTTCCCCCAACCCCCAACACACCAGATTTGTGGCGCCAGTTCTTCTTTATTGGCCTTAGGGCCCTGTATCAACCTCAGATACCCTATTCATTGCCAGCCCAGGGCTCATCCTGTTAAGGTTACAGACATTGGCCTCTGTGCACAAGACAAGGGATTGAACTACAATGCAGCCAACTGACTTGAGGCGGTGGTGGATGTTAATTTTCAGAATGTACTAGAAGGAGCACAAAAATAACCATCTTTGTGACTGATTTCACAGGTTTGCTACAAATCAACCAAACAAACAGGAACATTGAAGCCTTAATAAACCGTGTTATTGATTATGTGTAAATGTATTAATTTCACTTGAAGGAAAATATTGCTCTTCGACAGCAATCCTACAGGCCATACAAATGTGAAAGTGAAGAAAGTGAAGTGAATGTCACATTGTGATACACAGAACAGCGTACGGTGCACACAACAAAATGTGTCCTATGCTTTTAACCAATCACCCTAGTTGAGCAGTATGCAGTAATGACAGGCGACCTGAGAGCAGTGAGTGGGAACAGTGCTTTACTCAGTGGCACATCGGTGGCACCTTGGAAGAACAGGATTTGAACCGGCAACCTTTTAATTATGGGGCCGCTTCCTTACCCGCTAGGCCACCACTACCCACTGTGATGTGGTGACAAAGCTCTGTATATCCTTAAATTCAGATCTTTACAGTTTAGCTCTTCAAAGGATTATCCATTAGGGAGACATGGCCTCTTTTGGAAACCTGGACACTGCGTCCAGCCGGGGTTTAGAGTTGTCGGGGTTTTAGAGCTGCCTCACTATTTGTTATGTCATGGGCATCGTACACGCCTAATCATCCCCTCTGCTTGCACTAGCCAAAGCATCGCCAACAAACATATCTGGTTATATGGTCTATTATCCATAAAGCGGAAGAAAAACATTGAAATATCTCAAGTTTGGGCTTAAAGTGTGACATGCATCATTTCAGTAATATGCTGATACGAACTTCCAATCCAACTCAGCAATGACACTCAGCATCTCCATGCTGCACATAGCGAAGGAGGCAAACTTCAGTCTTCCAACAATGCCAGCAGACACTCCACACACGGAATTTGCTTTAGAATTTTTCTGATGACTGTGACAAACTTTGAGCAATAGTTATGATCATGTGAATGAGAGAATGATACATTCACACCAACAGACTCATAACTGATGTAAAAAGAACTTCTTAATTATGATTTATGTTCATTTCAACATCTGCAAAGTCACCACATTAAAATGGATGACCATATGAACATTTCTAATTATAATGCAACGTACACAGATGTCATGACCCAGCCATAAAGTGTCAACGATCCCACTTTCTGCAGAAATATGAAAGCATCTATAACTTCCACAATCCTCTGGTGATAAACTGGATAAACATGGCCATTGTGCTCAGCGAACAGAAGAACACAGTGTCGGGCAGTATGAACTAGCTGACCGAATCAGTGCACACAGAGGGCTTGGCCATCATCGTTCCCCGGTGGGCCCCACGGGTGAATCTGCCGTTCCGCTTACACTACGCCTGCAGCCACTAGGGGTGTTCCAACTGCTGCCCTTACCTTGCTGCTCCTTTCCCAGTCAGCCTCAGGAGGATGGACTCTTCCTTTTGGGATCTCCTTACACATCTCCTTACACAGGCAATGCACTCAATGAAAAATCATGGCATCCCAGTTGTCAATCACCCTTCAATTCCCTGACTGTCAGTGCCACCATTCATCATAGAACCAAGCAGGCAAAACAAAAAAAAACAAAAATTGTCCCAACCCGTAAACTTGATAGCTGAATTATTATTATTATTTTTTTAAATAAAATCCCCGCCCCTCTAACTGAAAAAGACTGAACCCACAGGGGCCCGTAATGGGATCAAAACAGCCCAGTTTCTAGAGCCCTCCCACTCCAAAGGGGAATCAGAATGCGAGTCACACCATCCCAGCCATTCTGCTTTGTCAGTGGCACAATTCACAGCTCCTTTGATCATCCAACAACAACTACTTCAGTATCCCCCACCCAGAGCCTGCCCCCCACCCTGGTTACAGACCAGGCCCTCCCACAGACTCTCATTCAAACCCAGTACCACCTCCGCCCCACATTAATTTAAAAAAACTCCAGTCGCTCCCAAAAGTTTTTGTCTGTGGCACAGCATGGCACACAGGCCCAGTATATAAAAGACGTAGTCATACAAAAAGGGGACTATTGGAAGAGACAGGACCCCTAGACCCCCACCAAAATGCTTCTCTTCAGGGCCGGCGCTGTTTCCCGAAGACTTCACCAAACCTCCGTAAACTCTATTGTGAATTGATCTGACACGTGCAGACACCTTACAACAAACTAGGAAGACCCTCTTCGATCAATTTTCCATCTCCAGGGAGCAGGTTGGAGACAGAGCGGGGAAATGCACCCGAGACACCGCAGCCGCGACATCAGCCTCTGGAGCAACATGAAACAGCGCACTGCCATTTGAATTTGTGCAACACCAAAAAAAAAAAAAAAAAAAAAAAAAAAAAAACTGCACAGGAAAACAGAAAAGCCCCAGTTCTTTTTTTCAAAGCGCTTTTTGAAAGCCCCCCCCCCGAAACCCCACCCCTTCCTCCTTCTCTGGGGGCTTTCAGCCCCTCTTCCTCTGAAAAGAAGTGGGCCTATCTGTGATGGAAATGCGGAGATGCTGCACGCAAGTTGCACACGCCAGCATCGTTTTAAACAGAACCCGAGAATCTGTCTCAGCCCATCCTGGGACCAGAAGATATGAAGCAGAACCTGTAGGCGGAAAAGTTGGCCCCTGGCGTGGTACAGACTCCGCTGTGGCACAGGTCCAGCCATGGAGGGCACAGAAAAGATACGACAAGAATGGCATCTAGGTCAACGGGGGGATCGCTTTCAGTGACAACAATCGAGGTACTCCTGTATGCCGTAGGGCAACACTCCGCCGTCACAAACTCCATAATGCTCAGAACGGTGTCCAGATTCATTACGCACATGCTGGACCCTCATTCATTCATCTAACACCTTTATTTGACTGTTAAAGAATTGTCCAAAATATAGCGTCATACAAAAGCATGATGTTTCTTAAAAACACAAGCATACGCGCAACACACACCTACCCATCCTACTCGTCCCCGACCCAGTGCCTCTGTCACCCACCCCCTGATGAGGGAGTGCAGAGGATTTCCTGGAATAACAAACTGGCCTGCCAAGAGAGGTGGGGGGAATATCTGATCAAAGCCGCCAGCCGGCCCCCCTGGGCCCTCGGCCACTTACAGAACTTGGGCCCCAGCCGCAACTCTCGGGGCAGCTTTTCAAACAAGGCCGAGAGCCTTTCAAACAAGCCCGAGTGCTGCACGCTCTCCACACCAGCTGCGCCGGGGGCCTCCTACCAAACATCCTGCGCTCCCATTCGCGCAGGACCCCGGCCAGGTCACAGCCGGCCGAGGCTTCGAGTAAGGGGATGAATAGTCCTGAAGAACGAGGACCGTTTATACTGCAGGACGCATGACTCTCACGCCGCAATGTTGCCACTGTAACATCAAACTCATACATAAACAGTCATACAGCGTGGTTATTTTTTGCACCCGTGTAAAGCGCGCAGACCATTTCAAGCCATGCTCAGCGCATCGCATTAATAAAAGTACGACTTTAGCTCCTATAATGCAGAATCACAAAATCAATAAGAAAAAATAAGATTATTTAGTGACAAACATAGCCTCACACATGTTGTTAAGCATTCAACTTTACGTTTATACATAGTGGGAAGAACTTAATAATATGTTGACCTGGATTTCATGTAGTGAAATAAAACATTGTATTGCAACGTCATGTATTAATATTGTAGTGCATACACATTTTTCAACCTTAAAGTACTGAGAAGCAGATGCCTATAACAACCATTAGAGGAGGTTCTGTGGACAGAGACACATGCTGGTGAAATAGTTGGTACCAAAGTAGTGTGAAACAACACTTTACACAAAAATGCAAATTGACATCAACCAGGGTACTTGACATTGTCACAATATCTTCAGACATTTCATAACTTGGAAATTTCATTCATGTCATGTATACAAGTCTGAATGAAACATACAGGAACATAAAAACAGACAAACAGATTGAAAAATCGACACCATACAGGGTTTTTTTTTTTTTTTTATGGAGATTGGTGCCTCCATTATTCATGAGGCACATACACGTATACACACACGTAAACTCAGAAATCAACGTAGGAGCATTTGAAAATGACAAATGCGGTCCACCACCGTCGCCTTACCCCAGCCCCCCTAGCCCCTCCAGCTGCCACATACTTCCTGGAATACCTCATCGCCCACAATAACATGCCCTCACATAGTGTGGAGAACTTGATCAACTACACACGTTACGCTGTGCCAGTGTCCTTTTGCCGTTTGAACTCCCACCCACAAGCCAAACAGGAAGAATGCCGAGCCCCCCGCCTCCCTCATGGGCCTACATGACGGCATATTTCGGATGGTTTGTGTACAAAGAAGCCGACGCGCCGTTAGGGGCCAACTGCGATGGACAGAGGGATACACTTTCACTCGGACTGATTTCTCCGAGCTTCAGAAAACCTCTAATTGCTGGGTAGGTTAAACGGCGGAGACTGTTTTGAGGGCGCAGTACAAGAGCAGGAACGACACTCTTCTCAACAGACCTATCAAATGTGAGAAAAAAGAGGAGAGATGGAAAGAAGAGACGAAGTGAAGGAGAGGAGCCGGCAGTACTGCCTGGCCAAGTCTCTCCTTCGTTTCCCAAGCACTAGAAATAACTTCAAAGAGGATGGTAGCCTTGAAGAGAGAAGAGATAGAGTTACAGTGGAGCAGCTGGGAGAGCCTTGCAGGTGGGGCCAACCCGGACGGTGTAATATTATCTCATAAAAGGATCCCAGGGCTTTTTCAGTACACAAGACTTCCTCTCCTTTGTTCGCCGTCACAAAAAAGATGGAACTACAGTTGCAAACGCTGTCCTGAAGCCAAGAACGTCCAAACAAAGCTTCCCCGTTCCCATTTACTCCACAGCGGTTTGAGAGGGTCCAGAGTACGGCAATTAAAAGCAAAAAAATTCAATAAAAGCCAAACAATAAAAGTGTTACAGTGTACGTCAAAACGAAAAAGTCGGGAGGCATCAATGGACAGAAGATGTGACTCATCGCACAGCTAAAAAATAAAAAAATTCATAAGGGAAGTAAACATTAGAAAGTTGTTTATGTGCAGCCAGCTCTTTTGTGAGATTTCAAGGACGGGATCAAAAGACTCTTGGCAGTTGCTGTGTGTGTGTGTGTGTGTGTGTGTGTGTGTGTGAGAGAGAGAAGGCTGATACATGGATGGCAAGGAGACCACCCCCACCCCACGACTACCATGAAATAATCTCTGCACGCTGTCCCCACAGCAACGGCGCAAGCAAACAAGTGTTGCAATTTCAGAATTAGAGCAGAGCGCTCTTAGCAGACACCTAATATCATGTAAATATTCAAATATGCGAGGCAGAGCCCGGCGGCTGACAGCTTTAAAGCCTGCGAGGCTGCAGGAAGGCGACTCTATTAGCTGCCTGGGCAGAGGGACTGAAGCCATTCGCACGCCCCGGTCCAGCTCTTCATCGCCTACGGGAAGGAGAGATGACTGCAGAGCAGGGGAATCTAAAAACTCAACATTGAGACTCTCGCTTCTTAAAATAATGCAAAGGCAAAACCTGATCAAAAGGGATAAATGCAAAGGGCCAGCTTGATCAAAAAAGGCAAGAGTGTGCAAGCAGTCCTTTTTTTTTTTTTTAGGACATTCTGTTAAAGTGAACCACGTCAAAAGATAACATTGCAAAGAAAAAGAGGCTTCATGGCGACCGCATGTCCCCCGGTGTAAAAGACACAAGTGAACATCGGTTGTTAAAAGGTGATGATTTATCCCAAAGGCAGCCCAAAGACGCGTGCACAAAATCTCCAGAACCGCTCTTGAAGTTCAGGGAGGCGGCTAAATCCATACCCAGGAGGACTGCAGTCATCAACACCTAGGCAGAGCGAAGGCTTTGAAGTCCCTCTCCGGCTTTGAAGGCCCCGGCTGCGAGGAATGCGCCCCCTCGCCTCTTGGAAAGCCCCCAGAGTTGTGGAATGCACCGCAAGCTGCTGCCCGGCCCGTTGGAATGTGATTAGAACTCGGGCCCACACCAGGGCTCCCGGCGCTGAGCCACAACGGACATGGTGGAGTCCGAGTCGCAGATAGACGGATGCCAGGATCAAAGAAGGAGTAACGGAAAGACGCATGCATGCATGAGGACCAAGCAGTAAAACTGGTTTGTCATAACAGCCACCACGGGGTCTCTGGATTAAAGTATTAGCCTCAAATCTCTAATGGTCTCATATGACGACTAAAAACAGCTAAGCGCCTCTTTAAGCAACTCAACCAGCACTGTTTAAAAAAACACTAAAGGACCCCAAGGCTGCATTATCTCAGTCTTTCGAAACGACATAGTTGAAGTGATGACTGGTGTCACTATGGCAACGTTAGAACTGAGGGCTCGGATGCAAGCCAAGGTTCCCTTCAAGAGATCAATTAA